>NW_011904456.1:0-4949 GCF_000151845.1 Pteropus vampyrus
AGGAAAGCTGTCGCTAGACTTAATGAAGGTAAGAGGTAGTTATGCGGCAAAATGTGATTGGAGCTGCTTGGCCCTCAGGTGTCATAGAGGTTAATAAGGTGATTCTACCGCATGTGACGGTGTGGGAATGCGTGTGCCATCAGTGGCCATCTCAGGGCCTGAGGAGGCCCTGAGCCACCTGGCCACTGCTTTGCATGCTTAGGTACCTGCAGGCGAGGCTGGCTAGCTCCCCTGTATTGAGAACTGCGGTGCAAATCAATCACTCTGCTCCTTCCTTGCATTTCTGAATCATCATTGTGAAGGGACAATCCAAATTCCAAGACATTTTATATACTGCATTCTTCAAAGCATATTCTAAATCTTTCAGACTTTTCTACTTCCGCCTGTGAAGCAGAAACTCAGCCCTAAAAATAACCCCGGGTGCTGACTGTCACATTAAGGCGCAGTCCCTGTCCCTTTAGTTCCAGAGTAAACAGATGCACATCTTATACCTTGGCCAGTCGTGGAAGTTGGGTCTCAGCCAGGCGCTCATCTGCTCTCTCTGCTGGTCTTCTGCAAATCTGTGCGAACCGTAACCCAGGAATAGTTCATTTTCATCCAGAATTTGTTTCCCATGTTCCATCTGCATTACCAGTTTATTTGCCTAAAAAGTTTTGCTCTGTCCCTTCACCAGGGATTCTCAAACAAAACATAACGTCAGAATCACCGGGAGTGTGTTGAAGCATCGTCTCCTGGGCCCCACCCTCTGACCTGCTGACTCAGTAAGTTTGGGTTTGGTTCTGAGATTTTGCATTTCTAATGAGTCCCTGAGCAATCCTGATGCTGTTGCTGGTCCAGGGACCACACTTTGAGAACCACTGCCCTGAACCAGTTTTATTGATGCTGGTTAACTTCTAGACTGTGATAAATTTAAAATACCATCAGGTTAATTTAAATAACATCAGGTGGACACGCTGTTTAATTAAATCAGATTAATTAAATTAGATCAATTTAAAATGCCATCCAATAACTTTAAACGCCATTGGGTCAATTTAAAATAGCATTAGTCAGAGATGATAGTTTACCCACAGGCCCTATGAAAAGGGGCAGAAAATCAAGAGCGAGTGAGAGCTTTGAGAACCTCTTGCTTCCACAAAATTCTTCAAAAATCTGTAGGAAGAGGCTGAGGCAGTGAGTCGTGCACATCTGTGTACGATTTTTGTAGAAGGACCACAGAGCACAATTGGATGTGCTATGATACCAGCCCAGCTGCATTGTGGGTTGGAATTTAACCCCTACAGCCTGATATGAGTCCAAAATATTGGTAAGGCAGGTGTTAGTCCCAGCTCTTAATTCAGAAAACGGCGATTGAGGTTCTGTTCCGTGCATGACAGCAGATTAAACACAGTTGCAGAAGTTAGATGACAGGGTATGGTTCTAAGAGCTTGCAGTCCATGATGTAAGATTAGTCGGCATTATAGTACAGGCATCAGGTAAGTGCCACGAGAGAAGCGAATACGTTATGTTGGATGCTCAAAGGAAGAAAGAGTCATTCGAGGCTGGGGTTGGAATGGAGAATGAGAGGGTGCGATAGGAGAGGGAGGTCTTTTGAGGGAACGGTGAACTTCCTAGTACAGAGACTGTGAGCTGTTTGAGGACACTGATATAGCACCTGGGCAGGTAGGTGGCCACTGAGTGCTTGTGGGTGCATGTCTCGAGGGAAGAGAGAGACTTAGGGGGAAAAAAGGTAAGGGTCTTCATCAAAAGACCCTTTGGGGGGCTCCCTGATGTCGTTCGAACTGGAGAAACAGTCTGGTAAATAGGAAAGATGAATTGCGGTAGGTCGAATATAACAGCTGATGCTCAAAGAACATTTGCTAGTGTGCTAGGCTTTGTGCTAGGCCGTGCGGTAAAAACTTCATGCAGGATATCTCATTTAATCCTGACGACAACTCTAACAGATAAGTCTCTGCTGGTCCCCATTTTACGCATGATGAAAGAGAGGCATCGGAACCTAAGTCCGAAGTCTCCTAACCAGGAAGCGGTGGAGAGGTCACGTGAGACCGAGGAAGGGCGATGGCCGCACGCGTCCTCAGCTGGGGACGTAATAGTATCGCGGAGATGGAATCCACGGGGCTAGGCAGCGACGAATTGTGAAGGAGAAGGGAAGAGGACAAGTCAAAGTCGACTCTGAAGTTTAGATTCTGGACAACTTGGGGAAAAATATTATCATTACTATGCTTTGCAGTCCTGTTAATATTAGTGTCATACAGAGCTTCATGGTTTTTGAAAAGGAGTGTGCAAAACAGAAGAGGAGAGAAATGTGCAGTTTAAAGGGATGCGAAGGGAATGAGAGTTACTACTGAGTGTGTGAGGGGCACAAGCGTCGCATCCACTTTGACCCTATTTTCAGCACCACCAATGCTCCAGGATGTCCCCACATCTCCTGTGAGGTGCAACCATAAATGGTCACAAATCCCTGTGAGGTGCAACCGTAAATGGTCACAAATCTCTGCACTTCCCTCCTCAGAGATGTAGAGTCCATTTCCCCTCCTTCGAATTCGAATTCGAATTCGAGCTGTCCTTAATATATCTAATTGGTCGAAGTGACGTACAGGTTCCAAGCCTGCTGCGTGACAGGCATCACACACTTCCGCTGGCTCTCTTGGGGTGGCCACTGTGCCAGGAAGTCCTGGTAAGGCTGCCGAGGGAGACCCTGGGGACCAGAGACGAGCCAGCGCCAGCTGAGTCTCCAGACAGGTGAGCGAGGCCATCCTAGACCACCTGTCTCACCTGAGGCAGGTCAAAACCAAAAAAGCCACCCAATCAAACTTCAGCATTGTGAGCAAATAAACGATAGTTATTTCAAGCCACCAAATTTTGGAGTGGTTTGTTATGCAGCAGATGCTAACTGATTCGCTTGGTGGCCCCCTGGCCAAAAAAATCAATTTTGGCTTTCCCAGCCTTATATAGACCCACAGGACTTGACAAGTTATTCTGTCACCCCAGTGCAAACACTTATTTGGCTTTCCAGTCCTGGAGGGTTTACATTCATTTCTTTATATTTTTAAAACAGAACAAAATAAGAAGTCTGACATAGCTTGTCAACCCAGGATAGACCTGGGGAAAAAATTTTCCTGAGTCCAGTTTTTAAACAATTAGCCCAACTGGATTTACCTTGGTAAGAAAATTCCCCCATAAGTGATACTTACGGTCGCCCCCATCAATGATTCGCAATGTTTCGTGAGCACAGGTGTGCCCTGAGTAGACCCCATCGAGAATATGCTCGGGCCCCACTCCCAGGGCTGTGGTACAGGGAGTCCCGGGCGGGGATCAGGAGCCTCTGCTGAGAACGAGGACCTAGAACAATTATGAGGCTGGCACTTCACCGACCATAATTTGGAGCATAGACATGGGCCTAAATATCAAAGATGGACTCTGAAATGGTCTGTCTCCTCTGGCCTGACTCTGTGATTTGCCCTTAATTACAGGTCATTCCTGAAACAGGACAACTGGTAAACCGATATCCATATACAGTCGGCCTTCTATATCCTTGGGTTCTGCATCGGACTGTGGATGGAAAATGTTTGAAAAAATTTTTATATTGTTGCCGACGTATACTATATGGTTAGGCCTACGATGCATCTGTACTGAATGTGCACAGACTTTTTTTTCTTGTTATTAATACCTGAACAATAGCATTTACATTGGATTAGGTATTATAAGTCATCTAGAGATGATTTAAAGTATACAGGAGGACGTGCGTAGGTTATATGCAGATATCTTGCCATTTTATGTAAGGGACTTGCGCATCCTCGGATTTTGGCATTCGAGGTGGGGGGAGTCCTGGAACCAGTCCGCTTCACATACTGGGGGACGGCTGTACTAAGAACGCCGGTCTCCCGCACTTGTGTGAGACAGAAGCCAGATTTATTCATGTAATTCTCTCTGTTCTCTTTGATATTTTTATTATGAATAAGGTATATTGAGGGAATTAATATAATGAGAGCAATATAATGAGAGTCCTATTCTGCAGGCATCTTCCTTAACTTTCATCAATCATTGACATTCTCATTCCACTTACCAAGGAGGCTTGAAAAGTTACATAGCAAGCAGGGGGCAAAATTAATTGGTGTCTAGATTTCCTTAACAGTTCTGTCTCCCTTTTTCTCAGTGTCATTCCTGAAAAGTGTGGTTTGAATGAGAAGGGTTCACAATGTGTATGGGGGGGAGAGGAGAGAGAGAGAGACAGACAGACAGAGAGACAGAGAGACAGAGACAGAGAGAGAGAGAGAGAGAGACAGAGAGAGAGAGAGAGAGAGAGAGATTGAGACAGAGAGAGAGAGAGACAGAAAGAGAGAGACAGAGAGGGAGGGATGGACGGAGGGAGAGATGGAGAGAAAGGGAGTGTGTTGAGCTAGGTGAAAAGACAGGAGAGGATTCGTAAAATTAGGAAAGTAATGTTTACACTATCATTTGCTTTTCTTTGAAGTTTTAGGAAAATTTGTGCAGGGTAAGGAGAGGAAGTTTCAGTCTAGTTTATCACTTCCAGGATTCTTTATGAGTTTGAAAGTGAATTAGAACTTGAAGAAATGACCCTGTCCCTTGACTTTGCAGAGCGTCACTTTCTATGGTTCATTTCTGACCAATTTCACCACCAGACAACTCAATAGTCCCTGACAAAAACGGATAGTGATAGTTTAAGTGAGAGGAGACTTGGGAGTCTTTAGAAGAGTGACTGTTTTTTTCTATGCCCAAGCAGGGCTCTTTAAACCCACTTTTCACTCATTTCCTTACCTGGCTAGAATACAGAGCTTTCTTTCCTTCCTTTGATGACTTCTTATGGTTTTAATGACCTCCGTTGGCAGTATTAGTGAAGCTTTGAATGAAAAACACAAAAGCCAGGAACCGGTCGTAGGGGAGATACCCTGATCTTCCTCTGGCTGTGCAGAGGGGTCAGAATGTGTGGG
>NW_011904457.1:0-2971 GCF_000151845.1 Pteropus vampyrus
TGTCTTTACTGGGATGGTTAAGCTGGAGTGGTCTTCATCCCTCTGTCTTTTTGCACGGCTGCTGGTATTTGCGTAGGATGCTTCTCTAGGAGTGGGATTGTGGAGGTCAAAGGGTATATACGTTTTTTTAGAGCTTTTGACACACATTGCCAAATTAGCCTCCAGAAAGGCTGGGCTATGTTACCCTCTTGGCAGCAGACTTCCAGAGTGCCTATTTCCCCGCATGCTCACCAGCAAGCGGTATTAAGCCTATGGCTTTATTTTCAGTTTTTCTCCCAGAATCCTGTGCTTCCCCAGCCAAGGGAGGGACTGGCCAGGGATCCTCTCTGGACCCTCAGAGTTGGATCCTGGGCCACCCTCAGAACAGCCTTCTTCACACCCTGCTCTCAACCTTAGCCCTTCCCACAGAGGCTGGACCAGTGGCCCAGATGTGTCTGGCGAGTCTGTGGGAGTAGGGTGTGGTCAGTCTTGGGATGAGGAGCCCGCCAACTGGCAGAGCCTGTACTGGCTAGGAAAAGGGTGTGAGGCTTGGAATGCTGGGTGGGAGGAGAGGCCCAGACCCCCACACAGAAAGTTCTTCTTCTCTTCAAGGGCAGAGATGCCCAGCCAGGGATGGGGAGAGCTAATAGACACTCCCTCCAGATCCCCAGGCTCAGGCTAGGGCTGATACCACACAGGCCAGCATTTGTGAGGGGGATTAGATGGGGACCCTGGCTGATGCACTCTAGCTGCTTAGGTCTTTGTTCTTAAAAATTGGAAGTACCCCCTTCCCCACTTTCCCTTTCCTACAACACTCTCAGAGCAGCTGTTTTTGTTCATGACTATCCCTCTATCTGCCCATCCACTGGTCTTCCTGTCCGTCCACCCAGCCAGGCATTCACTGAACATCATCTTCTGATTATTTTGCTCCTTGGAGGGGTTGATGGTACCTTCGTAGAGGACCAGGAAGCTAACACACATTGAGCGCCTGTCATATGCCAGGCACTGTGCCAGGCAATCAGGTCCTTGGAAAGATCAGTCATGGCCTCCACCCTGAAGGACCACCCAGTCTAAAGATGTTGACAGATGTGTCTGCAGACAACGAAGGTGATCAAAGGCACCCAGCCCATCCAGGGGAGTGTCAGCCAGGGCCGCAGTGGTCAGAGGAAGGCTTTCAGTAAGAGGAGCTGTCCAAGTGGAAGCTGAGCGAGGAGCAGGAGTTAGCCAGGTGAGAAGGAGGTGCAAAGGCCCAGAGGCAGTCAGAGGCAGTACTCCTGGGAAGGGCGGAAGGGTTATTTTAGCTCTCTCTCTTCTCTGAGTCGGCTAACTGATAGGATATAAGTATCAAGACATGTGGTGATGCTTCCTCTCTGGTCTTCATATTCTCCCGGAGGTCCAGGCAGAGATATTGTATAATTTTGGCTCTAAAGCTTCATAACAGCAACTTTATTTTTCACTCAAACAACACTCCCCAGGCAGCTGCTATGCATCAGTTCCTGGCCTGGGTATGGGAACTGCTGAGATGAGGAGGGCCCTTCTTGCACTTCTGGAGCTTCCAGTCTGGGATGGGGCAGACAGCTCTATCTGTAACTACAGCCTTGGGGCCCTTAGGAGGGAGTTGAGAGAGAGCTAGGGAGGCTTCCTGGAGGAAGAGCTATTTTTCTAGGGCTTTGGAGAATGAGAGAAACAGAGGGAAGGAATTAGTCCAGAAAAAAAGATGGTCAGAAATTATACTGATTTTTTTTTAACCCTGGCCTCTCGCTGACCCCCAGACAAGGTGCAGCCATGGGCAAGGAGTGAAGAAGCGTTCTTGGCCAAGGGAGAAGGATGGAGTGGCCACCATGGCTTTGGTTCCATGCTTTCCAAAGAGCCAAGTGAGGCAGAGTCTGAAAGGAATCCCGAGAGGCTTGAAGAGGGCCGGAAGGTCCTCTAGGGGTGTAAGGTCCCTCCTGTGTCCCTCGTGCTGTGTTATATGCTATGCTCCATCATCTCACTGAATCTTCTGCTGATATGATTAGCTACATTTTACAAACGATGAGACTGAGGTCCAGAGATGGTCAGCAAATTGCCCTAGGCCACACAGCCAGTAAGTCTCAGAGGCAGAATGTGAACCTGGCTTTCTCCAACTTGCTGGGCAACTGACTAACCAGGAGTGGGCCAAAGCCTGAATAGATGCTGCCCTGCCCACCTCCCGGATCACCGAGACAACTCTAAGATGATGGAAGTGAAAAGAGTTTGACAAATAGCCAGCTGAGTGGCTCACCAGTCAGACTGTGGGACTTCAAAGGAAGGAATAGGCCACCCTAGTGGGGCAACCAGAGGGGTTGCAGAGGGGAAGGAGGAAGAGGGAGGCCTGTGGCTGGGCTTGGAGGATGAGTTGCTTTCATATCAAGTGATGTTGGACAGGATGGAGCAGGGTCCTCAAAGGCTCAGGAGTGGGTAAGTCCCTCCTCTCTTCATGAAAGGGGGCACAAGGCCTCTGGGAAGGAGGCCGCCTACCCCTGGCTAACCTCTGGCCAGAGAGAAGAGTTCCCCCCGACCCCCATAGAGCATTTCCCAAATGCTCGGCTTCTGCTCTCTTCCTGCATGGTAAGCTTCTTGAATCCCCCGTCAAATTAAGAAACAGACATTGGGCCAACGGTCACACCACTTGTAGGTGTCAGAGGCAGGTGTGCACTCTCATGCCTCCCACTTCTGATTTTTTTCTGCTTCTTAGAGGTGTCAGGAAGTCTTTGCAGCAGGAACCCAATACTCATGGGCAATGCAGCTCCTCACTCAGTCTCGTTAACTCTCCGACACCTCAGGGTTGGATATCATCATTCCCATTTTACAGAAGAGGAAACTGAGGTTCAGAGAGGGTAAGCAGCTTGTCCAAGGTGACACCAGAAGAGGTAGGATTTGAACCCAGGCCATCTGACCCTGGAGCCCCTGCACTGACCTCTCTCAGCCCCAGGCTGGCCTCAGACCCCGAAGGCACCAAGTTGAGGGGCGC
>NW_011904458.1:0-2461 GCF_000151845.1 Pteropus vampyrus
GTTAGATGTTAAGTGACAACCTGTAGATGGCGGGGAGAAGCTCGTGTCCCTCACAGTTACCAGGGCTGCTGACCCGCGCGGTGGCCCAGAGGTCACATTCCGTCCCTTCTCGCGTCCCTCACTCCCTGTACCGTTTCTGTCCCTTCCCACGCCCTGCTCTATTCTTCTTTCGTCTTTTCTCTGTCCATCTCTATTTACCCTTCTCCTTAATTTTATTTTCTCCCCACCCCACAGTCTTCCCTTGTATTATATTTCTGGTTTCCAGAAAATTCCTCAGCCGTCCTGCTACCTCTGACTAAGCTCCCTTCCCCATCTCTCTTTGGCTCCGTGTTCTACTTTCCTAGGCTGTGCAAGGCACATCTCAACTGTGGAGAAGCACTTCACTGCTCACGAAAAGCTTTGTTCCAGATTCTGCAGTGTTTTGCAGCACCCACTCTGAAATCTGGACTCATTTGAGTAAATCCTCAGCAAATGAGGAAGTGAGCCTATACCTGGAAGATCTGGTGGCATTTGGAAGAAATTGGGATTTAATTAGCGTTTCCTTTTATGCCACTGACAATGTGCCTCTGCTACATTAACGGGGTTGTGTGGGTACCCTCTGGTGACTAATTACATGAAGCTTCTCCTCTTTGTTAAAGTCTAATAAACACACACACAACACATATAAATCTGAAACTGGTTCTGTTGCCAAAAGTGAGATTCTTAATTTGAACGGGGACTTATTTTTCTTCTCTTTAAGAAGATGGTAGTTTCATGAATTTATGTTTCACTGATGGATGGGTGGGTGATATTTGTAATTTTTATTTGCTCTTACAGGAGGTAGCAATGAGTAATCTAAATCAGCAATACTTTCTCTTCTCTTTGCTTGGGTCCAGAAAGGTTGCAATGAAAAGAAAAAAAAGGGACTTATGTCTAGATCTTTCCTTTTGTGCTCTGTTTTCCAACCCCCGGCTAAGTGTTTTGAATCATACCAAGAGCAGTGATTGGTGGGTGTGTGTAAATGTTAGGAGCAGCCCCACTCCTTGCTGTGTGGGAAGCGTTAGCCCCTTTTCCTGTGGTACGTGGGACCAGTGTGTGTTCTCAGATGTCCCCCAAATCCAGCCGCCACTGAGTCAGCTGTAAGCACCACCCAGAAAGAGCATTTGAGGGGCCACCAGAGAGGCCTGAGCCGGATGAAAATGACCCAGTTGACATTCATATGACTCCTAGGACCAAGGCTGTGATTACAGTGTCCCGGTTTTTAGATGAAGAAGCCGAGGCTGGGTTCAGTTCAAGGTCAAGGCAGGCAAGCTTACCAGGGGCTGAGGGGGGGAAGGGAGTGGGGAGCGAGTGTTTAATGGCTGTGGAGTTTCAGTCTGGGAAGATGAGAAAGCTCGGGAGTGGATGGTGGTCCTGGCTGCACAACAGTGTGAATGTGCTGAATGCCACTGAGCTGTGCACTTAAAGATGGTTAAACGTCATGTATATTTTACACTGTGGGAAGGAGCTAAGTTCCATAATTGCTTGTCGTTAACTTAAAACCAGAAGAATTCAGATGAATAGGTTTTTAAATGTGGTAGATATATGCAATGGAATATTATTCAGCCTTGAAAAGGAAGGCAATCTTGACACAAGATTGGATGGACCTTGAAGACACCAATTAAGTGAAATAAGCCAGTTACAAAGGACAACTATTTCACTTAGATGAGGATCCTAGAATAGTCCAATTCGTAGAGACAGAAAGAAGAATGGCAGCTGCCAGGGGCTGGACGGAGAGGGAAATGGGGCATTGTTGAATGGAATTTCGGTTTGGGAAGATGGAAAGTTCTGCAGAAAGATGGGGTGATGGTCACACAACAATGCGAATGGACTTAATGCCACTAAACCGTACACTTAAAAATGATTAAAATGGTAACTCTTTTATAATTTTTTTTTTTTTATCATGCACACACAAAAGTCCTGGCAGGCTGCAAGGCACCAGTGAAGCTTGCCGACTATCGCAGCCCAGAGCTCCTTTGATTAGTGCTAACTACGTCCTTGGGAACGCCGGGTACGTAAGAACCAGAAAAGGTTCCCTCTGACCTGACAGATGCCCACCATTACTGCACGCCAGAGAGCAAAACGCAGCCTGACAGGGACTCGACCTCTGGGCACGGAAGACGCAAACACAAACACCAGCTGGGAAAAGGGATTAACGATTTAAACGGTCTGAGGGAAAGAAAAGGCTGTTAGTGTTACCTTGGCTTACTGAGAAAGGTCCATTAATTCACATATAGAAGTTCCAGGGGGAGAAAAGTTGCCTTGATTATGTCTTGGGTAATTTGGCCATTTAAATGGCTAACCAATTTGCAACTAGGTTCTTCCTCGAGGTGTTGCATCTTTATTCAGTGCTCTTCCCTCCCACCGGGAGCCGGGCTTTGCGAAGACGTTAGTCTGTCTTTGCCGACTACCACCCCTCCTCTTCTTCAGTCATGTGACCTTG
>NW_011904459.1:0-1824 GCF_000151845.1 Pteropus vampyrus
TTTCTCTGGAGCCCACAGGGTCTTGATTGCCTTCAACTTAGTATTATCCACATGCCAAAATGGTACATCTTGAAGAGGCCTGTTCTGAACCCTTTCACTGATAAAAATGGTACAAATGTGTGTGTATGTATTCAAGCAATTAAAAGAAATTTTTTTCTAAGTAAATACTGTCCATAGTATTTAAAAGTAAAAATAAACTTACTGGCTTAACTTTTAGTTAATTTGGAATTAAATAGTCATATTGGATATTGTTTGATCTAAGTTGCTAGTGAATTCTGTAATCAAGATGAAATTATATGCAGTTGCCTGTGATCATTTGAAACAGCATTTCAAGGGTCCTGAAAGAATGAATTAGCCTACTTCAAACACTCAGGATATGATCGTCTTTAATCATCATATAAGCTAACCCAGTTCTATCTAAAGAATTATTGAATTGCCTGAATTACTGATAAAAATATATTGTAAAAAGAAGAGTTGCCTCTTGTTTTTCTAAACCACTTTCCCTCAACCATCTAATGTTAAGTCACTTGAGAGGGTAAGAATTAACTACACCAATTATCAAATTCAGTACCGTAATTATACAGAAAGGTGACGTGACTTCTCCAAGAGCACACAACAGGTTAGTGACAAAGCCAAAAAATCTTTCATGTCTCAATCTAATGAAAACAATGTTCTATGTAATAGTTTCCTTTAAATTACTAAAAAGGAAAGAAAAAGAGAAGGAAGCTGTGACTTCACATTTTTCAAATTTATTCTGCTTAAATTTAAATCCTTTACAAATTTAAAAAAAAAAAAATCTCTAGCATTATCTGGTCACTTCCCTCTATTTCTGATAAATACTCCAGAATTATTACTTCGTGAATAAATTTGAAGTCTAATTCTTTGTTACTCTTTTTTTTTTTTTTGAACATTCTAGACAGATGGAAGCTTGTCATATTTAAAAAGATCCAAGTCATAACATTCTTAATTTGGAACTCTCTGAATTAACTCAGATTTGAAATCTTAATTAGCCTTAAAGAATATAGTTACATGTGTATAAAGTTTCCCTAATAAAATGGTTGATTAAATGTGACTAGATTTTTGAAGTTATGAAGATGACAATTTTTATATATCTCTAATTTTTCAAATATTCCAAATTGTTTTTGAGAAATATAGTTACTAAAAAACTAAAATGACAATTGTCTTTAAATGTTAGAGTACTTACTTTCATTAAAAATTTGTTTTTTTTCTGAAGAATAATTTTAGACTAAGGACAGTGTTTTATTTAAATTATAAGAGAAATTTGAATGTTTATTTTTAAATTTTGTCTGCATGTGATGTTTATATATGGCACAAGATTTTGATATATAGATTATTTGACCTTAATATATTCATCTGTAGTTGAATTTAATGATTATATGTTATAAAAATCAAAGTCCAGTTTGAACTTTTTACATATTCATTTAACCACAGTACAATGCACTTCAAATATATTTATAGTAAATGATTTTAGAGTTAATCTCAATAATCTTAAGAGCCACAAGCACTCCTCTTTGAAAACATACTCATTACCTATTTCATTCATGTCATTCTAGTGTGAGTTTTGATTTTAGTTTGCTTGTCTAGCCACGTCTTACCTAAACAAGAGCGTAATTTGATATTTTAATAGCTTAAATATGACCTCGCCAGCAATTTCTGTGTTGGCATGTTTTTAAAATTCGATGAACTGAATTGAAATATGTACCTCATATATTGTAATGTTCTCTTGTATTTCTCTGTATTAATGTTTTCTTGACTCTTTAACATTTTGATGTAAAGCATTATTGAGATATAGAGGTGACTATC
>NW_011904460.1:0-2032 GCF_000151845.1 Pteropus vampyrus
CGGCCTTTCCCCAGGTGTGTCCCATTCAAAGAGCTTATGGCCAGTGGAGGGGGCTCAGGGGACAGCTTCTTTCGGGAGACGCCTGATGGTGCCCCAGTTCTCTGCAGCGATGGTCTGTTCTCAGTGGGCGGGGCGGGGGTGGCTGGCCTGCGAGGGGCTTTGCTCCAGGCTGCTGCTTCCCCCTCTGAGGGGGGCGGGGGGCAGTGACAGGTCCCCGCAGGAACTCTTCGGGACCCTTCTTAGCCCGTCAGGAACTCTCGCCCTCCAGGCTCTCCCCACCCCTCCCCCCAACGTGCCTCCTACACTCTCTCTGCTTAGGACAGGGGTCCCCGCACGGCCACGCGCTCCTGCGGCCCTCTGTCTGGAGCACTGTGCACGCCGGCTCAGTGGGCCGGCTCCCCACGGGACTGTCCTCTGGACTGTGCGTGTTTTGCTGAGGGGACAGCGAGGGCACAGCCTGCGCCTGCCCCTCCTCCAAGCCCGATCTCCAGCAGGGCCGGGGCAGGGCCAACGGGGGCCCCAGGGGTGGGGCGCGGGGTGGGCCACGGTCGCCGGGTGGGCCACGGTCGCCAGGCAGGCCACCAGCGAACACAGGAGACTCGCAGCCAGGGAGGCAAGCACTGTGGTCTGGGGACTGGGGGGGCCACTCCCTCTGGACTTGCAGATACGTGAGCCCAAGGAGCCGGCGCCCTAACAGGAAGCCTGGGTTCCAAGCCGGCTGTGCCCAACTGTGCGGCCAAAGGCAGGCTGGGCCTGGCTCGACCCTTCCTGCTCCACGACCATTCCGGAGCCTTCTCCGCCGGTCCCTGCCCTGGGCACCAACGCGGAAGCCCCTCGTCACAGCTCCGGGCCGCTACCAGAGAACTGAGTCAACGGACCTGGCCCCCAGGCTGCCCTGAGTGTCGACAAATGCTGTCACCGTGAAGTTGCCCTCCCTGCCCCAGTCTGGTGTCAGAGTGACGCCCGCCAACCCGTGGCAGGGGAGGGTCTGTGGGCGGGTGGAAGGGACGGCCCCCCGCACCGGCCCCGCGTCCCAGGGCATGTCGCCCAGGGCGGCGGTGATGCAGGGCGAAGGCGCGAGGCCCCCGGCGCGTCGAGTTCTCCTTTTCAAAACCGCCAAGCAGCAGGGCACTTTCCTGCCGTTCTTGGTTCATGACTTGGAGCTTCAAATCTGCTCCGCGTTCAGGGACAGCCGCGGACGGCATGACGCACGACCCCTCGCGGAGGCGGCGCTCCACGCGGGCTCCGGGGTGTGGCCCGGGCGGCTGCTCTGGTGGGGCCAGGGTGGACGCCGGCTGCGGGCACAGCAGAAGCCGACCCCGCCGGGCCCGCCAAGGGCAGCCGGCAGGCAGAGGTGTGCGGGACAGGACAGCGTGTGGACAGGGTGCAGGCCGGGCCCTGGATGGACAGTGGAGTCAGAGCCCACTGTCCCCGCTCTGTTGGCGGGGGGCCTGACCTCCCTGGGCCCGCGCTCACCTGCACCCCGTGCGCCCACGGCCTGGAGCACCACGCACCCCTTAGAAACGACGGCAGCCCTCGCGACAGGACAAACGTTCTGCCTGGGACGTCCTGTTGCTAGAGAGAGAGACCCCTTCAAAGGAACCTGGGCACAAAGAGCACCGGCTGGAGAACCCAGGGTTTCCATCGGTCCCCGCAGTGTGCAGCAGGGCCCTCGGCTGACCCCGTGGGAACTGGAGTTACCGCCAGCTGCACCTGCCCCATCCCCCCCACCCCCTGGGCTCCCCCCGCCCTCTGTGTCTCCCTCCCCTCTGCCGCCCCCACCCCCACCTTTGTCTCTGCCGTCTGCCACAGGGTTTGGACATGGCTGTGACCAGCCCTCATGGTGGTGACTCTGCATGACCCCCGGCTCCAGGCTCAGGCACAGCCGACCTGCCTAGGTCACTGCGTGTCTCTGAGAGAGCCCAGCATCAGCGGGCTGTGGCCGCGGGCCTGGGCTTGTCCAGCCTGTGAGGCGGCCGCGTTGGGCACACTCGTCACCTGTCTGTCTGGGACTCCTGTGGACGCAGGACGT
>NW_011904461.1:0-2539 GCF_000151845.1 Pteropus vampyrus
TTTTTCTGGCCAATTTCCTTCACTACAACTGAAAATTTGGGGTCCCTGAGTAGCTGGTTTCACCTCTATAAAATATTATTCTTATTTTGTGGTTACTTATCAGTCTCAGTGGATGAAAATTTCCATTTCCTTTTTCTTTTTTTTAATTTTCAATTGCAGTCGGCATTCAATATTACTTTCAGATATACAACATAGTGGTTAGATATTTATATAACTGATGAAGTGGTCCCCCCAACGAGTCTAGTACGCATCTGACAGCATGCCCAGTTATTACAATATCGTTGACTATATTCCCTATGCTGTACTTTACATCTCCGTGACTCTTTCATAATTACCAATTTGTACTTATTAATCCCTTTCTATTTTTCACCCAGCCCCCTAAACCTCCTCCCATCCAGCAGCCATCGGTTTGTTCTCTGTATCCATAAATCTATTTCTCTTTTGTTAGTTTATTTTGTTCTTTAAATTCTACATATAAGTGAAATCATGGTATTTGTCTTTCTCTGTCTGACTTATTTCGCTCAGCGTCTATCGCCTGTCTATGTTGTCAAAAATGATAGGATTTCATTCTTCTTTATGGCTGAGTAATCTCCTATTGTATGATTGAGCAATGCATTGAAAAGTTTTCCCATCATGATCAAGTGGGATTTATTCCTGGGATGCAAAGTTGGTTCAATATCTGCAAATCAATTAACATGATACATCCCATAAACAAAACGAAGGATCATTAGATGCAGAAAAAGCATTAGACAAAATCCGGCGTCCATTTATGATTAAAAACTCTCAACGAAGTGGGAACACAGGGAGCATACCTCCACACGATAATGACAGACTCACAGCCAACAGCATGCTCAACAGAGAGAAGCTGAACGCATTCTTCCTTGAGGTCGGGAACAAGGCAGGGATGCACGCTTCCTCCACTCGTATTCGCCGTCGTACTGGAAGTCCTAGACACAGCGATCAGACAAGAAAAAGAAATAGAAGGCCTCCAACTGGAAAGGAGGAAATGCTAACTTATGTATTGAATTTTAAAACTAGGTGGCCAGATAAGCGTCATCTGCACTTTGGAGGAAGCGAAACTGTTATTATTTGCAGACGACACGATACTATGTATAGCAAACCCTAAAGATGCCACCACATAACTATTAAAACTGATAAATTAATTCATTTTCTTTTAAAAACAGTTCGTGTGATTCAACTCACATGCGCAAGTGTTAGTTAAGTCTGAGAGTCAGGGATACATTTCACTTTCTCCTCTCAGTTTCCCGAGGTCGGTGGTTGCCACTTAGAAATTTTTAATTTCAACCTTAGGATAGTTAGCACCGTATTCCGATTTTAACAGACGTTTTCAGCGCACTCTTTGGTGTCAGTAAGTTTCCACCGAACAGTGGAAAAATCCATCTCATTTGAGGATTGCCACAGGGCTAGCTTTATGCTTCTACTTTACAGCCCAGGAAACCGAGGCTTAGGGACAGTCAGTGATTTGTCACGGATCGGTCAGCCCTGAAGTGGGGAAACTGAGGCTCAGCCCTAGCTCATCACATGCGATGCGCCTGCTCTTTGCGATATCATGCAGCGGTATCGGAGCCATCCAGCAGTTCTGTGAATAACCACATCTTTTTCATCACCATCCTCTACGCTTAATACCTTTCCAAGGCTAAGACTTCATTGTAGAAAATGATTTTTTTTTCTCTTCTTTATCATACTTTTTTCAGATGAGAAGAGACATAATCCACTTGTATCACGCCAGTTTCCTGGATAACTCACGTAAAATTGTTCTGATCTGTTTGCATATTTTTATGCAGGTGAGAATACATTAATGAAAGGAATCTGGGGCATTTTATGACTTGCAAAATTGCAAGGATTGATGCCAAATAGAGCACAGGAGCCAAAGCAAATATATATTTATTAAGGGACAGAGAGCTGAGTGATTTTGTGCGCTCTGTTTGAACATGATAAAGGACCGACGAAAGATAACTTGAGCGTCATTTCCGACAAAACTACTTAAAATGCTAATTACACAACCAAGGGGCTTTTCTTGCTCATCCCTGTAGGCCGACAGAGCCCCCATTTCTCCCGGAGCGTTCTTCCCTGGTCACATCCCATCTCGTCCTTCAGAATTCGGTCGCAAAGTCTTAAAACAGTACCCTAAGTGAAACCAGTTGACTGAGTTCTCAGAACAGGTCAACCTTGTCGACGCTAAGGCAGGGATGGGCAAACCTTTCCTCTGAACAGCTGCATAGTGAATATTTTAGGCTTTGCAGGACCTGCAAGCTCAGCCTCAGCTGCTCGACCATGCCATCATAGCACAGGAGCGGGCCTAGACGCTCCTGAAGGAACGAACGTGGCTGGTTCCAACCAAACCGAAGGACCGTGGGATTTGCATTTTATATAATTCTACTTACCATGAAATAGTATTCTTTTTTCCCAACCATTAAAAATTAAATAAATAAAAACCATTCTTACCTCTTGGGCCAGCTCGCTGACACTGCTCTGCAGCTTTTCGACTGGTCTTAGAAATGTCCAGTCTTAGGAACAG
>NW_011904462.1:0-1196 GCF_000151845.1 Pteropus vampyrus
TACAGCCATGTCGCCCTGAATAAGCCTGATGCCATCTGAGCTCGGAAGCTAAGCAGGGTCGGGCCTGGTTAGTACTTGGATGGGAGACCACCTAGGAAGATCAGGTGCTGTAAGTGTAAAAAATAAAAAAAATAAGGGATTGTAAGATGACAAGGTCTTTGCAATCTGTGAGGTCAACCAAGGGTTGCCTGGCCTATAAAAATAAAAATTAAAAAAAAAACAAAAAACCCACAAACAAGTTGGCCCTCTGCATACATGGATTCCCAACTGTAGATCAAAAATATTGTTTTCGATCTATAGTTGGTCGAATCCACAAATGTGAAACCTGGGGATTTGGGGGTGGGGAGACTGTATGTTTATTGAAAAAAATCTGCGTGTAAATGGACCTTAACAGTTCAAAGCCATGTTGTTCAAGGGTCAACTATAATCTCATCTCTCAGCCCTAATTAAAACAACAATGGAAACAAAGTTGTCTTTGGTGTCCTGCATCTGAAGGGCAAGGAAAAGCCACATTAACAGGAAGCAGAGTATATGAAAGCAGCAGAAGTTCGCTGCGCTGATGTCAGAGGATCTAGATTATATTTCTGGACTTGTCATTACATCACTGAATGGATTCAACCAAGTAATTTTACATTTAATTCGTACTGTATAAATTAAGAAACTGAGGTCCAGGCTTAATGCCCCTGGGTTTCTTTACATATTGAACAAACATAGTATCAAATACCCAGGCTACCTAACAGGGTTACTTGGTAGATTAAATAATACCAAAAAGAAGTGCTTTGAATGGGATAAATGAAAATGCTCCATCTTCCTAAGGGCTACTGAAGGGCAGGTTTCTAATTTTAATAATGTAAGAATTATACTTTTTCAGGAATAAAGAGAGTATTAATTCTTGCCCCAGGACTTTGTAAAACAATATGGTAGAATCATTGGATAAAAGAAATTGTGTCTGACGAGTTCAAATCTGACAAAGAAAAGAATATTTTTCAATGAATTCGTCACTATTTTAGGTTACACAACACTATTTTCCACTATAAACTACAAATTCGGTAAAATCATGCAAAAAAGAGAGTAAAGCCCTAACAAACATGAGAAGCAAATCTGACCACCTAGGAATTTTACTTGTAGTATCTCCCTAGTATGAGGGTGGACAGAACAGGGATGCCTGGAATCGTTATCATTCTACCTTGAATATT
>NW_011904463.1:0-1805 GCF_000151845.1 Pteropus vampyrus
AGTCGAATTTATTTTCAATAAACACGCTAGTATGATCACCAGATAAAATAAAGGAGATTTAATTAAATTCAAATTGAAAATAAACAACATATAAATATTTAGTATAAATACACCCCGAATAATGGCATGTAACCATTATTCTGCCTGACTCAGGGCTTTACGAAAGATCTAAGCTAACACTGAAGCTATCAACATTGCTGTGGACCAGGAGTCTTTCACAAACATAGCTGAACACCAGAATCACCTGGAAAGAACAAGCACTGTTCTAGACCAATAGCTTCACAGAGGGGAAAGTCTAGCTCTCAAATTGACCCCCACAAACAGTCTAGAACAAAAACCACTGGCGTAGGGCAATGGTTGGTAGTCTCCAGCCTGCTGACCAAATTTGGCCAGCTGACAGTTTTTATGTGTTTGTTTTGTTTTGTTGAAATCTTTATAAATGATTTTTTATTGACATATAATTCGTACACATTAAATTTACTATCAAAGTGTTCAATTTAGTGGTTTTTATAATATTCACAAAGTTGTGCAACCATCTCTACTATCTAAATCCAGCATGCTTTTATCACCCCCAAAAGAAGCCCTATACCAATCAGTTAACACATGCCTCCTTTCTTATCAGCTCCTGGCAACCACTAATTTACTTTCTGTCTTTATAGATATGCCTGTTCTGGACATTTCATCTAAATGAGATCACGTAATATGTGGCCTTCTGTGTTGGCTTTTTTAACTTTGCATAATGTTTTCTAGTTTCATGTATGTTGTACCGTGAGTCAATACTTCATTCATTTTGGGGGCTGAATGAAATTCAAAGTTAACTTTGAATTTTTATTTGCTAAATCTGATAACTCTACACACTAGTGTAATTGGAGTGGGAAAAGATGAGCCTGAGTTTTGTTAAACAAATAATTTTCTAAACAATACCTCTTCATTTTATCTTTAACACTCAAGGCCCATAGATGACTATCAGAGACCGGGAGGGCTCTTTATTTCACCCTTTATAATGTTCTATCAGAAATATCTGGTCTGTCCCTGAACATCTGATTCCCTCTTCATTCTTCCTTAGAGGGACAATGCTATTTCCTAATCTATAGATCTTGTTCAAATTTTATTAATTGTAGCAATAATATTCTTCATGGCAAAATGAAATTTAATCTTGGACATGCATTGTATTAAGATGCCATATCTCTTTAATCTCTTTTTATCTAAAATAATTAATCAATGTTTTTATTTCAATATGTTGAAATTTTTAAACAGTCCAAGGCACTTATTTTGTAAAGTAGCGGTTTTGGTCTGTTCCAAATCTACTACAATTTAACTGTCAAAAGAAATAATGATAGTAAAAGATTAAAATACATGGAATAAAATTAAAATCCAAGAGTCTATACTGATGTAAATTAAAAATAAGAAGTCTGGTTTTAAACTCTAATCCTTAGCAATAAAGAAACCAGTAAAACTCTTAAACCAGGTGTGGAAAAGAGTATTTTCCCTTTTTCATCTGATGTGGATGTCTTTTCTTTGCTTGTATAAGGTTTTCTGTTTGCTTTTATTGTCTCATTCTCTTCTTTGCCCACTACAATCAGCCGTGGAAAGAAACTTCTTTATGAGAGAGGTTTACTTATGAATTAGAGTCTCTATCTTCTGCTAAGAACTTGGATGTTAAACATATATCCTGAACCACTATTACTTTCAGGGGCCCAATCCCCCAGTAGTGTCTCTGAAAAGTCTTTCTCCAAGTGAGACATGTGAAAATATTTTTGTGCTGTGTTGATAAGCTTTCTGCTAACTAACATCTCTGCTACAGA
>NW_011904464.1:0-2030 GCF_000151845.1 Pteropus vampyrus
AGAAATGTGTCTGGGCCCCAGGTAGCCTCTGTGGACTAGGAAGAGAAGAGAATGAATTAGTTTTCTACTGTTAAAGAGAAATTTAGGGAACATAAGTAACTTGTGCTATGTCACAGTTGTAGGAATGCAGGTGGCTCGCTTATGTCAGTTGTAGCATTTGACAAGTTCCGTGGTGTAAATGCGCCCGCCACCCAAGCCAGCCTGGGAAGCCATGCACACGATCAACTTTCACGAGCCGGTCTTGCTAGCTCTAGCGCACCACGGAGCTGGGGAAACAAAGGCCGGATGCTCGGAAGGCCAAAGTTCTGAAATCAAAACTTATGAGAAAAGACATAGTTTTGAAATTTGAGTGATCGACCCGAAATCAGCTAGCCCCGAGAATCCAAACGGTAAACATTTTGCCTGCCCGTGGAGTAGAAAATGAGACTCATCTTGTATTCTATCAAATCAGGACGTTTCCTAACAGAAAATAAAATAAGTAAAGAATAAATAAACAGGCAAATAAATAAAATAAAATTAGCAATTTGTCTTTGGTACCCCCTCCTCCTTCTTCTTTTGGGGTCTCCACCAAGAAGTGTGCTCCTAAAATTATTCCTCTTCCAGCTGTGGCTGCATAGAGTTCAGGCCTTTCTAGTCTTCCTGAAAATGAAATACTCATAAAGGAGTTTAATCATTGGTAATGGCTTAATCTGTTAAGATTCCAGTATGTTAAACATATTCATCAATAAACTTAAGCATACTTAAGTTTATTGATGAATATCTCAGTTATTTGGAACTTAAGTGCACATTATCCCATATAAATTACAATATAAACAGTCTTTATACAAAAGTCTAGTCCACTAGGATGGAAGAACAATGGTTTCTGCTAAAAGGCAGAAAATAACTATTATGAAAAAATTAATAAATTGAATAGACAGCCAAATTGAATGAAATATTTTGAACTAATTTTTTTTCATTCATACAGGTAAATTGGGTTTAATAAGAAGAGATTAGGAATGTCACTGGATGTTTTTTGAAGATGGAAGGTTTCTTGACACTCTAACAATTTTATGGGTTATAGTATTCCATTTCACCATTTTCAATTAAGTGTATATTTATCTCTATGCTTCACACATCTTAATCATTACTAATTTGGGGGGAGGAGATCATAAGTGAAAAAAAAATTGAGATAGGGAAATGCAAAGAGAGTGAAAGGGGAGATATTATCTTGATGAATTATTTCTTGAGTATGTTCATTACTGCTCTATTCCCACAAGACGTTCCATGATCAGTCAAGTTTGGGAAGCTGAATACTAGCTCCCCTACTTAGATAGTCACATAGCATATTAACATTTAAGTCATTTAAGAATAAAGGGAAACCTCATAATAAATAAACTTACTTAACCTATAATTTCTTAAACTAATTAGACAAAAAATCCCTTTGCTTAAGTAATATTTATTAACAGCCAACAAAACTGGTAAACTCTAGAGCAATTTTTTTCCAACTGTAGGTCATGACCCAATTATGGACTATAAAATCATTTGGGCTGGAAAAGCATTAAAGAACAGCATAAAGAATTTCAGATACATATGTCAATTATAATGTACACCTGAAATTTACATAACAGAAAATTCAGAATGCATTGCAAAGTATGTACAGTTTAGTACAAAAATGTAAAATACATTTTTTTAGGAGTGTGTGCATATGTGCTTGTGTAAAAATTCACAATGAAAACAAGATTTTCTAAGTGCAAACTGAAAACTTCTTAGCACATTCTTTGGGGGAAACTTTAAAAGAAACTGAAGAATTAGAACAAAAGATGTTAATTTATTCATTATTTTTATCGTGATACTAGATCAATATAACATAATATAGTTTAACACAATATATTTAACATGTATATGAGTTATAAAGCATAACAATAAAATAAATACCCATGATTCTAGCAGAAATTTAGAACTTTACTGATATCATTGTATCTATTTATCTATAAGCAACTATTACTCTTTAATGCCATTCCAGGCCTCTCCATAAGAAGTAACCTCTATCC
>NW_011904465.1:0-1814 GCF_000151845.1 Pteropus vampyrus
TTTTTTTTTGTAAAAGATAGTTTATTATTTAGATTATTCATGTCTGTTAATTGAGATGTGCATTTGCAAATGATTTCATGTTCAGGTTGCATCCGTTTAAAATCCTAGAAGGCCACTTCTTTCCACTTTCGTATAATTCAGATTTTTAGCTAATTCCAACGGCCATTCCCTTCGTCTCTGCTTCTGAAGCTTGATCGCGCCTGCGCTGGAGGTCCGCTCCCGGGACAGCCTCGGGACAGTCTAGCGTGGTGCTCCGGCAGACGTCGTTCTGTCCCGGGCGAACCCTGAGCCTTTCTTCTCTCACTTTAGAGGTGCCATTTCCAGCAGCAACTGCTGGCTGACTTCAGCGAGACCGGTAGCATCTTTTTCAGTGGCAATGCCTAAAATTTAGTCTGCCATCTCTGATCAAGAACAAAAACTGTAAAGTCAGGACCTTCTACGAAGCTGTGAAAACGCTAAGCAAGGAAGGATGACAGTTTGCCAAGTGTTTGTGCCCCACGTGAAGTGCTGCTTACAATGCTGCGGTATCTCCTGCTAAGGCTCAGCAGCCAGGACGTCACGTGTGACTTGGCAAAACGCCTTCAGGGAGAGCAAGAAGGACGCTGACCCTAAGGAAACTTGTTTCTTAGTTTTTGTATCTCTCTGGGAAAATCTTCTAATCTGAGGGACTTAAGCGTTGTCAGTTAAAGGGCATAGCATTTCAGCAATAGTTTGTTTTCTTATATAAACGCTCACTGAAACGCACCTAACTCACAGGCATTTTAGCTAGGCAGTTAAAAAAATGATTTGATTTAAAGGTGAGCAAGAAAGCACGCCGATTCCTCAAAGGATCTCTCTGTCTCCAAATATTGCTCCCACTGACTGCGAAAATTCTCATTGAAACTCCAGCGTCCACTGGGAATGCGTAAGCTGGCCAGGGCACCGCGGCCTCACAGGCTCAGAAAGTCAGGGAAGGTGGCATCTGAGGAGCAGGCATGGGGGGGAAGGGAGGGGTCGGCTAGTAGGGGAGGTGAAGTGTATGAGAGGTGTGAGGAGCTGCAAGGGCACAGAGCCATGCGGATCAAAGGGCCATGGAAATCTGAGGGTTTAAAAATTAGGGTGCGCGTGGATAAACTGATACTACTCTGAGTTAGAGCCGGGTGTCGCCGTCCACACAGGCACGATTTCAAAGATGACCACTCACCGCTTAGCGGCCCTGCCCACCCCCCACACACGCAGCTCTGCTCACACGCCCGCTGAGTCACAACCCAGGGACGAAAAACACAAACGTCAACCGTAGCACATGCGTGACACAGACTCAGGCTGTCATTAACGGGCGCCGGCGGGAGGGAGAGGAGAGGAACGTGGGGACTCTGTAATTTCCACTCAATTTTTCTGTCCATCGAAAACTGCTCAGAAATATAAAGTTCATTATTATTTGTCAACGTGAAATCTAAGGTAGAGGGAACTCACGGTAACTTCTCAGAAGCGGCGTTTCCCTGGACCAGCGCTTTTCAACAGAGCCACCGCGCTGCGGTCTCACACCACTGTCACTGTCACTGGGCCAATCCCGGTCTGCGCATCGGACTGTGAGGGCGGCGAATGTGGCCGGCATCGCTTGTCACCACGAGCCAGAGCGCTGTGCTCCAGCATCCACGTCCTCCTCTGAAACACATCCGTAACGACTTCCCGGTTGATAACCTCGTTCGATGATGAAGTTTTACCTTGCGAAGGGTGGCGATCGTATGGACTTAGGAGAGGGGAAGAGGCGGGGGAGCTGGCACTGAGAAGACACACGTGGCGCGAGGGGACATCGCAGGGGGAGCAGAGAACAC
>NW_011904466.1:0-1636 GCF_000151845.1 Pteropus vampyrus
AGTGTTGTTAGGTAATAGCTAGAAAAATATTTAAAGTTTTTTTTACATAAAAACCTCAGAAGTTAACTCCATTAAAAGTTTCAAAAAAAAAAAAAAACTTGACCATAAAACATATTTTATTAGGAAAACAGTTACCTTGTCATTCTTCCTTAGGTTAAATAAATGGCTAGATATAGGTGATGGATAGAGATATTAACATAGATAGAGGTATGGATATGGATATATGTACACATATATATACACATAGATATATATACATACATATATATATACACATACATATATATATCACTAGAGAAATAATCCATCAAAATTATTTTGTTATTCAAAGTTATAAAGAGAAATCATGTGCCATTTGTCACATAGGCCATCTCTCCTACTACAGTGCAGAAAACCCAGTGTAATGAGTGATGTTTATTCATCTATCTCTAGCAGCATTTTTTAAGGGAGTGTAAATTCTGTATCAATTTTTAGGTATTTGCAAAATTTAGTAGTTTGGTAATATGGCCATATTATCCCCAAATGAAAAAACTGATTCAAACAGATTCATTAAAATTAATTCCAAAGCTGTTTTCACCATACCTACAACATATTGTCACTTTAATGATCTCTCAACATAATCTTGGGATTGATTGCCTTTTGATCTCTCTTTTAATTTCCCTGGAGTACAAATAACTGAATGGTAGAAGCTGCCATCTGAGTCTTGGTTATGACTGGAGCCAGAACACTAAAGATTGGTGTCTCATATTAAAACCATTAGTAAAAGTTACCTAATGCCCAATCTTCTGGCTGTCTTGGTGATTCTGAATGACATATATACTTTGTATCCCAATGTTCCCATCTGTTAAGAGTAACTAGCTCACTTCACAGAAAGATCTTAAGACTCTCACAGCAACATGAGTGGCACAGTGAGGAAATCAGATGAGCCAAAGGGCTGCTAGGAGAAAAGACTGGCCACCTGACACTTGTATATAATCTGATGGGCTAGAAAGCAGCACTTTGCTGGGAACAGGAATTAAGGAAGGAAAGAAAAGAACGGACAGTTGAAGCTTCATGCTCCTTGGACTGTGGGCAGCAGTTACTACTCTTAACAACATCCCTTACTTTTGCATTGTTTCCTTTCTTCTTTCCAGACACTTTGATTGTTGTCCTAACCTCTCGGGCTACTCCTTCTCTGCATTACTTTTTTCTTTTTAGCCATGATTCTCTTCTCTTTTCTCTGTTTTAACTTTCTCTCTTATGAACACACCATTCATTATGGTGCTTTAATATGATTTTTAAAAAAAAAAAAAAACCAACAGTGTGTTAATGCCTTTTATTTTTAAAATATTTAACATTCCCACTTTTGACTGAGTGATTTCAAATTATCATTTTAATGCGGGGATAAATGACAACATTGATGAATTTGAATTAAGACATAGTCTACATAAAAGTTCACAAGGTAGTACTACCCATGAAATATTAAAACGTCTACAAATAGATAAAATAAAGAGACAATATATTACAAAAACAGGAAAAGACCTGAATAAGTCTTTTAAAGGGAAGAGATTTCAATGGTCAATAAATGCAAAAAAGTTACTGCCCCTCAGTAACAAAAGTAAATTAAAATTACAATGATTTTGAAAGAGCAATACTT
>NW_011904467.1:0-1480 GCF_000151845.1 Pteropus vampyrus
CGATGGAAAGGTTTCTTAGATAATATGATAAATTATGCTGATTATCAAATGCTAAATAACCTTGTATTCCTGAAATTAACTCAGTTTGTTCATTCCTTTTATAGATTTCACGATTTGACTTGTTTGTTTAAAAATAAAAGAAAAAACACTAGGATTCTAATTCCTTAAGTTCAAAATTGCTAGAGTGTATGAAAAGAGATTGTGGACTTACGGATTTGTTTGTGGTATATTTAGCAATTTCAGGGCTCATATAGCTACAGTAAGAAGAGTTTTCCAGGAAATTTTTCAAGAGGGTTCTGAATTCTCCTTTTTAAAAATTAAAGCTAACCATCAAGCTTTCCTTATAAATTCAACTGTGGTCTGGCTACAGAAGCCTTAGAGAGACTGCTACTCTTAATTTTTGTTAGCATCTTAGATTCACTTGATAGTGGCATAAAGTCCAACACTTGAGATAAACAATTAACAAAAATACAAATAATTAAATTTATGATTGTGATAGGTCTTTGAATGTGAGCATTATTTGTAAAAATCAAACTTGACTTATCCTGGCCCTCAGCAGTATGAGACTACCTGGGAAAGCGTAGACTTAGATCCCAAAATTCATGCCATGTTCTTTAAGCCATGTTTTTTTGAGTCTGAATATTGAGATTTCCAGATCTTTTTCTCCTATGCCTTTGAATAAGCACAGAAGACATACTAAGATAATTATGGAAGAAGCAACAGTGAGCCAGCCACACTCTGAGATGAGGGCTGCCCAAGGCTATTCATTCAGCAGATTGGCTTCCTGCAGTCCTACCAATCATTCATATCAGTCAACACCTAGAAATGTGCTAGACTTGCCTACTTATCAAGAACAAGCAATAGATAAGTTACACAGAGCCTCAGAGGTTTTTTTTGAGAAGATGAGTCAAGATTTAATCATTCGCATTTTCCAAAGTTTGAGCAGCTGCCTTGTTCGATCTTGAGCTGTGAATCGCACAGTTCTCTCTTCTTGAGGATGACTGGTGTTGAGCATATGTCCTCTATAATTCCCATTTCTTCTTATTCACACTCTTTGGGATATCTTTATTTACAGTAACTCTAGGAGGTACAGATGTACTCATGCACTCAGAGTATATATCATAAAGTACAGAAGTGTGCAGCAACCAAGATTTTAGGTTTTTTTTTTTTTAATTCTGCGTTTGTAAGGTAGTGCTCCTCTAATGTAAAAGCATATTAGAAGAGGAACAGTTGGACAATCCATGGATATTTTAGTAATGCCTTAGGGTGCCCTAAAAACCAGGACTCTAAAGCCTTAGATAATGGAATGCTGGCAGTAACAGACCACGTGATTTTGCAAGTGGTCAAGCATTTATTGAACTGCATAAAACAAAGTCATATTTAATTTTGTCTTATGAACTAGGAGCAATAATACTAGCAAGAAAAGTGACCAAACTACATGTTTAAAGTCTTTACTAAAAATAAAAGCTTATACTAAAAC
>NW_011904468.1:0-2163 GCF_000151845.1 Pteropus vampyrus
CAGATTTACCATGAAACTTATAAGATTAAGCTTCAGGGCCCCTAACTTCTATGATCTCCTTCCTAGGCTTTGGGACTTATTAATTCATTCACACATTCATAGATTTTTGTAAAATTTCGAACTAAGATGTTTAACCTTAATTGGTTAAGACCTCTGTCTCTCTCTACTTTGACTTTTCCTCCAACAGAGCCTTAACACAAATAAACAAACAGCTTTATTGATATGTGTAATTAACATACCATACAATTCACCCATTAAAGTGTACAATTTTTAAAGTATTTTTGGTATATTTACAGAGTTTGGTATATGTACAGGAATAGCGTCACGATTTCAGAATAATTCCATCACCCCAAAAAGAAACCGCCTGCCCGCTAACAGTCACTTCCCATCTGCCTTCAACTTCCCTAACCCTAAGCAACCATGAATCTACTATCTGTCTCTATAGATTTACCTATGCTGGACATTTCACATAAGTGGAATCATGCCACATGTGTTCTTTGCGATTGGCTTCTTTCACTTAGCATAATGTATTCAAAGTTTATCCATGTTGTAGCATATTATCAGTACTTCATTCCTATTTATTGCTAAATGATATACTACTTTATGGATATACCACCTTGAATTTATTCATTCATCAGTTAATGGACATTCTACTTGTTCCTACTTTTTGAATATTATGAATAATGTTGCTACAAACATTTGTGTGCAAGATTTTGTTCGAACATGTTTCATTTCTTCTGCGTATGTAAAAGAGATTTGTAATCTAGAACTTTCTGCTCAGAGCCTTTATTTCCATATTATCCATGCTCTTGCTCATTCCTTGCAGTTTCTTCCTCCAGAATCCTATTGATATTGCTGTTTCCAAAGTCGTGAAATTCTTTTATCTTACAAATATATTTATTTTACATGTTATAAATTTATTCAACAATCATTCAACACAATGCATTGTATTTATTCCAGTTTTGTACTCAGCACTATATTGGATGCTGGAGATAAACTAAAGTGTCCTGCTTTTAAGAAATTTATATCTAGTTGGAAAGGTGGAGAAGGATAAAAGCAAACACAGACAATTAGAATATTATTAATGTGTTATATCAGAGATGCACAGAGGGTACTATGAGGTCATAGAGTGGTGGTGCTTATTCTGTCAGAGCCAAGGAGGTGTCACAGGATGTGTGATACTATTGGGGCTTTCCTGAGCAATATAAGAAAGCATGGAAAGAGAGGGGCATGCTAGGCAGAAACAATAACATGCAAAGGTCCTGGGGACATGAGCATGGATGGACTTGATAACTTAAAAATAGGAGATATGGCATAGAGTGCCTCAGGTAGGATGTTGGAGTGGTGGCAGGTAAGGTGGGAAACCAGGCAGCAATGAAATCACAGTGGAATCCAATGTCTTCCTAAGTTTTTGGACTTACTTCATAAGTAATATGGCTCCATTAAAAACATTTTAAACTGGAAGATTAATTATTACTAGAACACTTAGAACAAGGTGAATCTTTGAAAAGTGAATCCTATAAAGAACTCCTGAGCCATATTTATTTTATAATTCTATTTCATGATAAAGAGCTTGATAGCCAGATAGCCTGGAATGGTGGTTGAAAGGACCTGCCTGTGGAGGAAAAAGTTTTGCCCAGGCATTATTGTTTTGCTGGTATTCCTCATTTAGTAGTTCTTATCTAAATATAAAACTCTTCAACTTTTATTTATTTCTTCTGGGTAATCATTCTATCTTATGAAGTTCATGACCCTACCATTGCCTTTTCAAGTTTTCGATATGTTCTGCATTAAGTTCTATAGTAACACACAGAAATTAAAAATCACCCACTGAATCTTCTTTGAAGATCCTGTTTCAGCTTCCCTGAATACCTTGTTTGTTTGGTTATGTTGTCAATGCTTCTGTCAAATGTGGAATCCCTGGATGGCCTCAAGCTCTTTGGGAGCAAAGCTTTGTTTTAATGAAGGACCTGTTCACTGGATCTTGCCAATTTTCACTCAGCTAAATTTCAGCCTTAAATTTAAAAAAAAAAAAAAATGAATATGTGAGGAAAGTCAGAGGAAATTCCATAGGAAAAGATAAGAATATCATTAGGTCAGACAGAGAATTTTAGAACTAATTTGGAAGATGAGCAGGAAAATTAAGTCATCTGTTCATGGATT
>NW_011904469.1:0-2244 GCF_000151845.1 Pteropus vampyrus
AGTTTAGTAGCAGCTGTGGTTAAAATGAAACTTTTTGCTAACAATGAAAACTCAGCTCTCTCGCTCCTTGATCTGCTTTGCTTAGTTTGTTAGTGATTGCTGGGGTGTGATACTTACAGAAAAGTTTAGTAATGTGTAGGGGGTGGCCTGTCCTTTCTTTTGGGATGCCCATGTGGTGTAAATAATCCTCTTTTAATCACAGTCTAAACATGGTCCTAAAACAAGATGTTTGTGCCAAAAAGAATTCCAGGAGGCATTACCCTGAGGGTTGGGGACAGGGCAGTAGGGATGAGTGGGGTAAATAATAGAATCATCAGCCCCAGGGAGCTTGAGCAGGGGGTGGGGTGCACACTTTTGTTGCTTTGGATTACCAAAGAATGAATGGAAACTTCGTTTTTCTTTTTAATAAGCACCCTACTCTAAAAGCATTTTTGTCATTTAAACTCTAAAGAATATGGTTGTGTTTTTTCCTTAGCAACACACACAAACACAGCTAACTATAGAAACACATTTGGTTTTTATAAAAAAATAAACTTTTTATTTTGGGATAATTTTGGATTTACAGAAAAGCTGCAAAGATAGTACAGAGTACCTGTGTGCTCGTCACTCACCTTTCCTAATGTTAACATCTTTCCTCATCATGGTACTTTGGTCACAATCAATAAACCGATATTGATACATTGTTATTAACTGAAGTCAATGCTTTATTCAAATTGCCTTCATGTTTTTTTTTCAATTTTTTTGTTTGTTTGTTCGTTTTGTTTTTACCGAATGTCCTTTTTCTGCTCCAGGATCTCATCTGGGATCCACATTGCATTTCATTAGGCTTGTTTTTGCATCAGCATCAAAAAGTCATTTTTTTTCCTTTTAAAGGAAAACCATCAACTTAAAATCAAGAAAACTTTTTTTTTTCTTTTCGGAGAGTATAAAGTTGTAGACTTATGTAGGTCTTTGCCAGGAAAACCATTTCTATAGTTAATTAACACTGTCTTTCCAAATTCAGATTGTATGACTCAGCTATAGATACTTGTTAAAGGAAAGAGAGTAAATATTTACCAAAAGGGGTCCCTCTTTGAGTCTGAAGTTGGTAGTGGTGTGGGGGAAGGAGTGGAGATTCAGGTTCTATAGTGCAGTGCCTCTGCCCTTAGTGGAAAGAGAACATGCTGTAATCTCTGCTGTCTGGATAATTGGGGGAAAGTTACTCACCCTCAGTTTCCTATTCTGTCACATGCAGATATCGATCCTTCTATGCAGGGTTGTAGTACAGGTTAGAGGCAAAGTAATTTTTTTTAATCTTTTTTTTTTTTTTTCAGGTAAGGAAACTCTTGGTTGACCTCACAGATTGCAAGGACTTTGTCAGCTTGCAATCTCTTATTTTTTATTTTTTATGCCTACAGCACCTGGTCTTCCTAGGTAGTCTCCCATCCAAGTACTAACTAGACCGACGCTGCTTAGTTTCCGAGATCAGACGGGATCAGGCTTGTTCAGGGTGGCATGGCTGTAGTAGATGCAAAGTAAATGAAAGCTTTAGCACTGTGTCCAGTACTTTAATGCAGTAGCCATTCTTGTTATTCTTTTATATTTAAAGAAAGGGAAAGAGGCATTTTGGAAATGTTTTGCTTAGTGGCTGCTTGTTTTAACTTATTGCTTCTGAAAAAACCATTTTCTTACACCATCACTCTCTACAAACACATTCCAGAAACATCCTTTCCTTTGCTCTTTCTTGTGTGTCTTTCTTGAAACAATGATATGTGGTTTTCTCTTCCTACCCAATCAAAATCTTACCATCCTTCAAGGCTTTGGGCAAATTTCTCCACAAAGCCTTCTCAGATACTCTCAGTGCCGGGAAAAGGACATATCCAGGAAGATCTCTAAGTCTGTTTCCTTATCTGTGAAATGGGATTTAAAATAGTCATAATGTGAACTAAAGGAAATGACGTATATAAGATGTTAATCATCACATCTAGCACATAGTGTGTTCCTCTAAAGAAAAATAATAATAGCTTTTCATTTAGATAGTGGTGGTGAGAATGAAAAAAGAGCAGAAAATCTATTAAGGACTTACATGTAGGGACAGGCCTTCATGGTTGATTCTTTGTATGGAGTTTCGGAAAAGAGAAGGAGAGGTCAGGCACTTAGGTCTCTAATTTTTGAGCAAGAGAAATGAAAGCACTCATGGAGTTAAGTAAAAGAGTTTTAATTTTTTGTTTGTTTGTTTTTGGGGGAGTTGTGGGTTTTTGTGTG
>NW_011904470.1:0-1478 GCF_000151845.1 Pteropus vampyrus
AAAAAAAAAAAAAATCATATAACAACAAAAAATCAAACTCAACTGTTGATGTAGATTTCTACCTGATTGTACTTTCTGGACCAAGCAATAAGGAGGGAGAACCCGTGCTGAGCTAAAATGTAAAAAAGAGAGAACAGAATTTAGGGAGGCTGAGCGTTCTCTCTTCCTTGCATTTCTTGTCCATCTTCTTTCATCTGTTCCCTTTTCTATATATCTATTAATGTCCCTTTTGCCTAATTGTGTGTTTCTATCTCAATCTGTCCCCAGTTTCTGAATATTCTTCCTTACTACAGGCTTTATATTGAATCAAAGTGTATATTTTAGGACTTGTTGCATTTATAGTATAAAAGATTGTGCTGCATGTTCTAAATGTTCAAAGTGAGCACCATGAAGATTTTTTACTTCTGTAAGTTTAAAAATCAATCTAAGTAAATCTACTTTTAACTTCGCTATAGCCCTCAATTGATGTTCCTCTCCATAGACCTATGGTCCTTGATAGAAGAAAAAATAGAAATCTGCGTGAATAAAAAAAGTTTCAACTGTAAATGAGAGACCAATCTTATGTCAACAAGTGGTTAATTTTTTCCAGATTTAATAAAATCAATTTTATCGGGCTGTGTTTAATGTACTGTGTGTGAAATCACATATAAATACAGACTAGGATTAATATCAAATGTAGATTTAGGAATATAAAACTTATTAACTAAATTTATTCTGTCAGTAATTAAAATATAAAGACAATTCTTTCAGGGTTTGCCCAATTACTTAAATTATACTGCTTCTTTATAATACACTTGTAATGATTTTGACTTTTGTAACACTATTTCTGGGTTCCAATAAAAAGGAGTGACTCTGAATTACTCTTTCCTCTGTAAAATTTCCTACCTAAGCAAGAAGTACCAGCTAGAAATTATTCACAGACCCTATAGCTGTCATTTGCTTTTCACTAATGGAGATTTCATTAACATACTCAATTTCCTATGACTCCTTTTTTCCCCCCACATAAAAATAGTTACGATTCCCTTAACATTACAGTCATGCTTAGGTGTGCAGGCTGGAGCCAGACTGCCTGGGATTTAATTGCCACTCCACAGCTTTCTAACTTTGTAATTGCGAGCAAGTTATTTAAACTCATTCTGCCTCAATTTCCACACCTATTTTACAAAACATACACTTGCGAGGAGGCTGTAGGATTAAATGGCTAACTCTTGTCAAGTGTTTAGAACCATATCTCCTATATACTAAACAGTCAATAAAGGTTTGGTGATGCTATTATCACTACTAGAACTTCTACTGATAACCACTATGACCACCACTATTCTTCTTTGCATCATTATCTCTACTTCCAAGTATAGTTTATTTCCACTTGAAGAGGAAGCAACTAAAGATCAAAGATGTTAGATGACTTTATTTAATTGCAAGTAAATTATTGGGTTGAGATTTAAATACATCCGTAGTCTTTTTTTTTTTTTTTTTTT
>NW_011904471.1:0-1020 GCF_000151845.1 Pteropus vampyrus
TTATATATATATTTATATGATTATTTGAGTCTCTCTGTTCAGTTGCAAGCTCCCTGAGGGCAAGGCTTGCATTTGAGCTTCTCCTCTGAGTCCCTAATACCAAATGCAATTCCTGACACCTAGTAGGTGATTAGTAAACGTTTATAATGACAGAAGGAAAAAATTATGAAAAGAAGAAACAGGAAAGAAGGAAGGTGGTGAAGATGACTAATTTGAACCTAAATCTCAGGACCGGTTTGGGAACTGGGGTCACTGAGCCAGCCTGGCTGCTAAGCACAGGAGAATGAGTTATGGGGGATGCCAACAGGTCTTCTCCACTGTCCCTAGGAATGTACCTGCTTGGCCATCTTTGAGGCTGCCCTACGTAAGCCAGAGTCTCCCCAATAGGATTTCATCTAGCACTTGTCCTACTTTTATATGAGGTAAAATCAGAGAGTAAGTAGGATCTGAGAAAGCATTACTACCTTGCATTGACCTAAAGCTCTGACCACATTTGTGTAAGCTGTATATGTCCAAGCAAGGTTACTTCAAAGTATTTGGTCAAGTTAGTGTTCTGTTTGTTGCTTTTCCCCATTCATCTCTTCAAAACTAACATTCCGTATTTATGCATCATCTGATTCCTTATACAATGTTTCACTGCTGCCTTAGAATTTCTCCCAGAGGTATTCCCTTTCCTCGTCCCTCATTTCTTATGGAGTCAGCTGTAAACTAACCTCATGTAGCTCCACTCCTAGCTCCTCCTGAGCCGCTTCCTAGCTAACACCTCTTCCTCTGTGATGTCGGCACCTGGTGGTGATTTTAGAAACGCTAATTCAGGTACAGGGCATAACAAGCCTCTGGGCTGCCACGTCTACACTGTGTCAATCCTGCTTATGTGCTGAAAGGATTCCTACAGCAGGTTAGTTATGGTCCAAAAGCTGAAATACTGTGTTTACCAGACAAAAGGGAATGTCCTAGTCACACTCTGGTATCAACTGCCCCTGAGCTCTCTCTTCTGCCCAGTTTAGAAGACCACTTGAA
>NW_011904472.1:0-2502 GCF_000151845.1 Pteropus vampyrus
CTACTGTAACTGCCCGGGGCAAGGTTTCCAGCGAGTTCCATCTTACCACCCTTGCTGGCCCTTTCTTAGTCTCATGTGAAAAAGTATTTTATAATTTCCAAAGCATTTCCCATCCATGATCTCACCTGATTCTCAGAACGAGCCTCCAAAGTGGCACAGCAGGAAATATTTTCCTGCTGAGAAGTTAAGCTCCACCAGAGTCAAGCAGCCCGCCCAAGGTCATGCAGCCACGGTTCTACAACACCGTCGGCACCAAATAATGACTGCAGTCTGAAAGAAATCCTGCCAAGGAATCAGGAAGCCACAATGAAGACAGAACCAGAGAACCTTCTATGTCGCTGGCATTGTTCAACTCTGTGCTCTGAAAGGCAAATTGAACACTTTGTCCCTGCCTTGGGGAGGTCCGAATAGAAGAATCCCAAAGTTCCAGGACACTCGCTCTGCCTCCTGGCAGGCAAATATTTAACACTTCGGGACAGAAAATTGTCTCCTGTTTTTTACTGTTCTTAGGGTTGAAATTTCTATAGTTGATTTAAATTTCTGTTTTATCATATTACATCAAAAATAAAGAAATCCATCAATATATCCAATTTTCATTATTCTTGTTTTTGGATAAAAAAATATCCTTTTGGGGGGCTTTCTATAGCCATGAAATATTTGATTTACATCTGTTCGAAATTGAAATTTGTGGTGAAATGTGCTAAGCAACTATTTCTCACTTTTATGAGACCATCTCTCTGCAGTTAGAAAAAGGAGGTAATAGAAAATTTCACTTCCATTTTCTCTAAGGCTGTGTAAGAATGTAATCCACTGAAATACCCTATAAGCTTCATTATATTGCATTATAAGGTATATTCAAGTAATATATTTATTTTGAATAACTTTATTGACAATTCAGATACCAAACAATTCACACGTTTAAAGTATTTGATTCATTTGTTTTTAGTATATTTACATGGTTGTGCAACCATTACTGCAACCTAAGTTTAGAACATTTTTATCTCCCTTGAAAGTAGCCCCATACTCACAGCCAGCTCTCTATAACTCACCCAACCCTAAGTAACCACTAACTATTTCTGTGTCTATAGATTTGCCTATTTTTGCTATTTTATATAAATAGAATCATACCATACGTGGTTGTTTTTTTGTTCATTTTTTGTTTTTGTATCTGGCTTATTTTATTTAGTAAGTTTTAAGGTCATTTCATTTTGTAGCATGTAAGTACTTAATTCCTTTTTATGGCCGAATAATATTCCATTGTATAGATTTACCACATTTTGTTTATTCATTCAGCCACTGATAAACATCTGGGTTGTTTCCAGTTTGGTGCTATTATGAATAATACTGCTACGGACATTCATCTATAAGTTTTTGCGTGCCCATGTTTTTAAATTTCTCTTGGGTATCTACCTAGAAGTCAAATTGCAACTGGGTCATATGGTAACACCATGTTTACCTTTTTGAGGACTTTCTAAACTATTTTCAATATATTTATTTAAAATAATTTCACGGTAGTTTTATGAGTAAGAGATAGAAACAGAGAGAGACAGACAGACAGACAGAGGAGAGAAGAGGTGAGGAGGATAGGAAGAGGGGGATGTTCATGGTAGTGATGCCGCCGGGAGCCATAGATTACGCTCAGTCAGGAGCATTGGGTCCCAGGCTGATCGCTGTCATGGGAACCGATCCAAGTTAATCTACAGAAGTGCAGCATATCTCAAAGGGTGTTGGTTGTGCTTTGCCAAGCCCAGAGAGTGGCCTAGAATTAGATCTTTTGATTGGAATAAAAATGGAACAGAAGGTTCATTTTTGACCTTGGAGCAAGATGAAGAGACCAACACATTTTGTTTAGCCAGGGAGAGTGCCGTAAATAAGGGCTCATTGCCAAACAATTGGTCTCCTCATACCAGCCCGCCCCACTCAATGACAGGCCTAGCTGGAATAATGTTTTCTGGCCACCTTTGTCCTTTCATCTACTTAAGCTAGTTACACTGTCACTTTGTGCTATGGCTCTGCTGTCTCTGGCTCTGATTCCTCTGGAAAGGCTGCTGTCCAGATGTTTAGGTATTTAGCAAATGCACTTTTCTGATGCCTTGGCAGGGTTACTTTCAGATGGGGATGAAAATTTGATGCTGTTGGCTGTTGGGAACATGTACACTGAAATAGCCAGCAAAGTCCCTGCCCCTAACTCCCTTCATCTCTAATTCCCTTTATGGTGACAGCTGATACCGTCATTTAAAGGAAACTCACTGAGGAGCAGCAAAAGGAAAGCTGTGATTGATTTTTCCCCTTCGCTCTCTCTCCTGGGCCCTACACATGCCTTCCAGATTATAGAAAAGGATGCCTTACATGGGTCCCCCCAAGATTATAGATATTTTGATGTTTGCTTCCCCTCTTTAAGCCACTCCTTTGCCATAATACAGAAACTTCTATCATGGCCTAGTTTACTGTTTTGTTTTTGATCTTTTTTTGAGATAAGAAGATCTTAGAGAATTTTTAGAC
>NW_011904473.1:0-1446 GCF_000151845.1 Pteropus vampyrus
CAGACAGAAGGGACAGCGTGTGCCAAAGACTTGTGGCCAGAGGGAACATCGGAGCTTGAAGAATTGTAAGATGGCTGGTTTGGAGGAGCACAGAGTGAGGAAGAGGATGGCTGGGGCAAGGCCGTGAGTCTAGAGGAGCTGGCAGGGTTTTCACGGAGCCTCCTGAGGCCACATGAAAGATGAGAAGCCCATGAAGCGTTTTCATTATCCCTCGTGGGGGAAGTGAGCAGGAGGGGTGGAGGTTAGGCTGAAGGAGGGAGAAGAGGGTTGCTCCACAATTTGGTGTTAGAGGGGTGCGAATCCCTAGTACAATGTCTTTAAGCCTCTCTGCCCCCTACTCCCATAAGCTCTAGGCCAGCGTCAGTCATCTCTGTACCCCGCTACCCAATCCTGCATGCTCTGAGGAGCTTTTTAGAATGCCCGCTTCTCACCATCCTTGTGGCCCCTTCTTTACTTCAGACCACCACTGACCACCTCCCAGCCTATCCTGGCACACCTTCACCCTGCACACTGCAGCCAGAGCTAGTGCCGTCTAAACTGCAAATCTCTCTACGGCATCCCTCCCCCTGCTTAAAACCCCTCAGTGGCTCCACAGTGTTCCAAAAATGTAGTACAGATGCCTTAGCATGTCTCTTCACAAGCCCTCCTCCATTCGGCCTCAGTGACCTCCTGCTCACTCTCTGGGCTCCAGGCACAGGAGCCTCCCCAGGCCCTATATGCTCTGTTCCCTCTTCAGGGCCTGTGCTGAGCTGGTTCCTCTGCCAGGAACATTCTCCTCTTGTGGTTTGTTGATCCCACTCATCCCTAAAGGCTCAGCTTCAATGTCTTTTCTAACAAACCTTCCCTAACTCCTGGCAGAGGTGGGTGTGGGCCGCGACCCCCCAATCACCCCTAGCATGGCACTGCACACTATACGGGGGCCTTCCTGCTGTCTCCCCCTCAAGAATGTAAGATCGCCAAAGGCAGGGATTTCTGTCTCCCTTATTCCCACAGACAGCAGCTGGCTCTCCTCCACCAAATCAGAGCTGTTTCCTCCACCAGAATGGGGGTTCCCTTAGGACAGCAATTGTGCTTTCCTCATCAGATTAGAGGTATCCTCAAGTCTGGGATTGTGTCTCCCCATCACACTGGATCATTTCTCCTACTATCCAAACCCCGGCCCCCGCCACCATCCTCAAACTCTCACAGCCTGGGAGTGGGAGATAGAAGACGGCCATCCCTCCACCTCATGCCTCGCTCTTGCCGGCCCCTCCCAGGATCCTGATATGAGGAAGGCTTGTTTGCTGGGGGTTTTTTTGTTTTTTTGTTTTTTTTTTTTTCCGGGAAGAACAAGCTTCCTCTGCCTTCCTCAACAACCACAAGCCAGCCCCTGGCCAAGGAACCAGAGGACCTAGCCAAGGAACCAGGAGGGTCTGAGCAGCTCTGACCAGTTGCCTGGCCAGCCTT
>NW_011904474.1:0-1634 GCF_000151845.1 Pteropus vampyrus
GTAGGGTTATGCACAAAACCAAATCGTAGACAAGTTCACATGACAGATGAGCCCTCATTTCAGTCAACCTTGAGTGCAGTGGCATTGAAATACATGCCAGGTAAGAGGAAAGACGCCAGTCCAGACTGGCAGGCAGCATGGGAACAGGGCTAACAGAACAGTGTTTGGGCAGTGGAAGGAGCATGTTGTCCCTGAAAATGACAACTAAATGTATGGTACTAAAATAAAAATGAGGAGAATGAACTCTGTGCATAAAGCATCATTTTCTAATTTTTACTTTTTTTTTCATACTTTTGTGTTTTCTCCCAAAGCCTTCCATAATGAATGTATGTTGCTATCATAATCAGAAAGCAAAATTTATTGGTTTTGAATAGCACTCAGAGTTCCAGGCAATCAACTTACCTGCCAACTTCAAAAGGATAAGTATCTTCTTACCTTCCCTATTATACTGTAAGTTGATATTCTAAAATCATCCTGACTTGAAATACAAAATTAAGAAAAAGGCAGCCTCATCTCTAGAATCATGGTCCCACATAATGACTAGGCTTTGTTTTTTTTTCTAATTTGGGAGGAGAAAGTCACAAAACAGCTATTGGACAGAAAGAAAGGGTTGAAGCAAAAGCGTTTTGTACATTATTCCTGATGGAAAAAGTACTATATAAATGACTAAAGTGATGATATCATTCTTGAACAGGTATGGGCAGAATAGAGCTGCTATTAATAGCTTCCCCGGAAGCAATCGATGTCTGTCATTTGAGAAATAATTATTAACCTCACCATTTAACATAACGTGGTCCTTGGCCATGATGCTAATTGAAGAAAGTCAACAAGGTCATTATCTTAAGACACAACAATGCCAAAATGACAATATTTTTCTAGACCAATGCACAATAGTGACGGACTCTGAATAAACTATACATGGATTGATTATATAAATGATAATGTCATTTTTTTTCCAAATCAAAAAAAAAAACTGTACTTTTACATATTTACTGCCTCAGGCCTGAAATAATTAGACCTCCTAACTTCTTCAATGAATGAATTATAAGTGAAAGAAAAGTGATGAAGAGGATACCTTAAGATAAAAGGAAGCTAACAAGGCACATTTTTTTAAAAGTATAATCAAAACATAACTATATCAACTAGTGACACACATTTAGATGCTGAAACTACAAAGAAATAAAAATGTAAGAAGTGATTACTATAAAAGCCAGGATAGAAGTTACTTCTGAGGGGATGAAGGGGTTGTAGTCGATACAGGGAACACAGAAGAGATATCTGAGATGACTGACAAAGCACTTTTTCTTTACCTGAGTAGTGATGTCACAGATGCTTCTTTCAGAATAATTTATTAAGCCTTAACAAATGAAGTGAATTAAAAAAATGAGTACATATGCACAAGAATTCCCACATGTGTTTAGTATTAAATTTAATACTTCAAAAATTTCAAAAGTGGCTCTCAATTGGGAATGATATCTCTCCTGAACCCCATTCCCCATCCGGGGGATGGGGCGGGGGGGGGTTGGAGATTTAGGGTAATAGATAGATGTCAAAATTAGTAGTCAAAATCACTATGAGAGCATTTTGACTAGTCATTATGGCTGGGGGACCGCATTAGTAACACTGTGCAAGGG
>NW_011904475.1:0-2053 GCF_000151845.1 Pteropus vampyrus
GGTTGACCGGGATGGTGCGAAGGCCAGAGGCCCAAACGCCTCTCACTCGGGCGGGCTGGGCTAAGCTGGGGGGACCTGGGGCCAGATTCCCAGGGGTCCCAGGGACCTGGGCGGGACAAGAGTGGCTCCCTGAGTGTCTGCCCCTCAGACCCAGTGCCCAGAACCGATTCCCTCCTGCCGCATTTCTCTGGCAGGCAACAGAAAGCCAGGCAGTCCCCAGGTCCCTCCTCCTCCCCCGACTGGCCTCTGGGGTTGGGGTGGGGCTGGGACCGGGCGGGCGGTGGAGGGTGAGGCCAGGGGCCTGGAGAAGCAGGGCTGCTCCCGGGAGCCGTCTCCTGGTGGCCCAGGGACCTCAGGTCTCTTCCTCAGCCTGCGGAGGAGCTGGGTCTGGGCCCACCCAGTGGTGGCCAGAGCCGAGGCCCTTGGGGGGTATCTGCGGCCCCTCTCCGAGTCCTCTGCCCGCCCGGCACCCCGCCTGTGCCCACCAGCCCCAAGTACGCTGGTCTCCCGGGCTGCAGCCCACTGTCTCACCCCACTGATGGCTGAAGGGACAGCTGCCTCTGATTCTGAGCCCTCCAGCCCCTCCCCCAGCGCCCCTGCCACCTGTTCTGGCTGGTTGGCTCTTCCAAGACTGCACCTGGACACCACCTCCAGGAAGCCTTCCATGAAGGCCCAGATGAGGCTCCAGGTGGACCCAGCGTCCCTCTTTCCGCTCCAGGACAGCCCTGACCTCTCCATCTTGTTTCACGGGGACCCATGTCCATCCTCACCGGCGCCTTGTGAATGCAGGTGCCCAGGAAGCCTGAGTCGAGTGAACGGATGAGCGAATGGATGAGTGTGTGACAAACGTGCGTGTGCGCACTGGCACACGGATGCATTTGGAGCGGTGGGGTGGGCTGGGCAGCCCCTGGGTGCTCCCCGGGAGAGGTGCTCCTGCCCCTGGCAAGTGGTGCCTACATCTTTAGGTGGGAGGCCTGAGACCCCCCCACCCCTCCCAGGACCTGTGGGGGGCCAGGGGCGGGGCACAATCCCCTCCCGCCCTGTTCCTCCCGCCACCCCCGCCAGCCCCGGGCTGCTGGGATGCTGCTGGTGCCAGAGGCCACCAGGCAGGCACAGGGTGATCCTGGCCAGTAGCCAGCCTGTCTGAACCTCTCTTCCCGATCTGTGCAGAGGCAGGGAGCGTGCTCTCGCCTCACAGGGACTCGGGTAGGGACCTGGGTGGGTCTGCTCCTAGGAACCTCTGTTGGCCCTGTGGGCAGGGCTGGGCTGAGGCCACCGTCCTGGCCCCTCTCTCCCCCACTCCCCCCCCCCAGCTGTCCCTCCCGGAAGTCGGGCTGCGGGGGCCCTGAGCACAGGCGGGCTTGGTCCATCCAGCCCAGCCTCAGAGGACCCGGGGCCCAAATTCGGGGCTCAGGAAGTGGGCCCTGGGTACCTGCCCTGAGAGCCTGTTTGTGGGCACACTTGGCACATGCTCTGCACGAGGGTGGGCGATTTGCTTCTTCCCGGGTCCAGGCAGGACCGGGCTGGCGCCAGCCACTCCTGCTGCGACATTTGCCGGATTGCGCCCCTCAGGGCTGTGCGGGATGGAGGTGTGGGGTGGTGGGTGGGCACTGGACCCCCTCTAGACTCTGTGCCCCTGCGCTCTGCTCTGGGCTCGGCCTTGCTTGTGGTCAGCGCCCGCCTGAGCTGGGCCACCTGCACCTCCCAGAGGCCCCTGCTGGGCCTGATACAGGGGGAGGGTACGTGCTAGACGCTGGGGCGGCGAGGCCCATCCTGGCACAGCTGCGAGCAGATGACCTGGGCCGGCAGAGCCTGCGCTGCTCCTGCTTCTCAGAGGGACGGAGCTGGTGGGGCGGCTGAGTGGACATTCCTGACCCGGGCGGGCAGGGCGCCTGCTCTGAGCCCGTGAGCCAGATGCTGGCCTCTGAGGACCCCCACGCAGGGTCGAGCGCAGGGAGAGACCCCTGGAGGCTGACCTTCCATACTCCCAGGTCAGCCTCCCCCCTCCAGGCACGTGGCTGCATCTGGGCAGCTCTGGACACAGCTCGGCTCA
>NW_011904476.1:0-3908 GCF_000151845.1 Pteropus vampyrus
GCACATGGTGGGTCACAGAGCAGAGTCACGGCCTTCCCTGCGGCCCCGCTGGATGTCTCAGCCCTCCTTGTCCCCTGGCTTTGCACACACAAGCCACCTTCTTTGTGGCCCTCAGGACCTTCCCGCTCCACATCAGCCCTGCAGCGCTGCCACCAGCAAAGCTCATCTGGAAGATGATGAGACGCGGGGCTAGGGGAGGGCGAGGCACACTCTTCAAGTAATCGAAGGAACCGTCAGCACCATCTCCGCTGAACCTGAGGGACTCCCTTCGCCACTCGCTGTGGCCCAGTTGAGGGAGTTTGAGAAGGCTGAGGCTTGTCCTCGCTGTTTGGGAGCTGGCCCAGCCGAGGGGACAGAGATTGGGCCTCAGAAACCTGAAGACAGGATGGCCTGGAGGCAGAGCTCCTGCAGGCTGCTACCACTGCCACACCCTAACGCTGCTCAGCCCCTGGGGAGATGGGTGTCGCCAGGCCAGGCCCCCCCTGATGTCCCAGTCTGTGGACATGTCCATGACCTTCAGGCTCTACCCATGGTAACCGAGCCCTTGGCCCACTCCAGTGATCCCTTTGTCCGTTGTGCCTGGGCTGATGAGGCGTGACCATGCCCATCCAGGCACAACTCTGAGGCCCAGGGAGGCCCCAGCTCTCAGAGTCAAGGCCAAGAGCAGGCGAGTGCTGTCTGAGTTTTAATCAGCTGCCATCTGAGGCACTCGGATCATGTGGATCATGCAAGGTGACGGCTGACCCAGCCACTTTCTGTAATTGGGATCAAGTACCCTCTTGGTGTCTAGAGAGGAGACTCTGGGGCACAAAAGACCTGCCAAGGCCTGGGCTTTCTGCTCCCCAAGAGGATAGGGGATCTAGGCCACCTCCACTAGCAGGAACCCTAGCCCCCTCCCCCACCTGCAGCCCAGTGTGTCCTCCCTGCCTTAGCTGCCAGGCCCACAAGCCAGAAGGGGTATGGGAGGGAGGAGCTGGGAGCCTATTCTCCGCTGCACGAGGCAGTCCTTCCTTTTCCATAGGCCTCGCCTGCCACCTCTGGCACTCTTGGCCCAGATACCAGCCTAAGTCAGAGAGAGCTGTGGTTCCATCCCTCCTGTCCTCAGCCTCCCTGAGCCTCAGCTTTTATATCTGCAAAATGGGCATCTTTAGATCACCCAGCTCGTGTGGCTGAGAGGATTAGAAGAGACGATGGGTATGTAGTGTATATCTGGCTCAATAAATGCCAGCCCCCGCCCCAAATCCCCTCCTGCGTAACATGAGAACAAGGCGAACTCACCTGACTCCATCATTTAGCAAAGGGTGTTCATGCGCTTTGCTAGCTCTAAAATGCTACGCAAATATTTATTATTATTATTATTATCTCAATAATGAAAAATGACGTTAATAACAATAGCCAGTATCTTGTGGGAGTTTAACTGTCAGTGTCCAGCATTGTGCTAAAGAAACACTTTTCCTTGCATTGTCTGCTTGAATCCTCACATTAACTCAATCCAGTGGGTGTGGTTGTTATTCCCACTTTACAGACGGGGGAAACGGAGGCAGAGACAAGTTGAGGATGATGGAGGGGCCCAGATCTAAAGTGGGATCTGACTCACTCCAGAGCCGGCTGAGTCCTGCGGTTCTCCTTAGCAGTGTGCTAACTTTTACTTAGGCACCAGCCTCATGCTCAGGGCTCCCACTGTAGACGAAGCTACGCTCTGTCCCTGAGGGCCTGGTTCAGCCCAAGTGCCATCCACTGTCCCCCTATGATGTGACGTGGGTGAGAAAGCCCAGGGCATTTTGGGGAGCTGGCGAAGTCTAGAGGGGGATGTCATGTGAAAGGAGGCTGGTGCCTAACAGCTCAGAATGCTAAAGCCCTCGCATGCTGCCCCAAAGCATCCGCCTCCACTCTGCGGGAGCGTCGGGAAGTCGCGGGAGGGAGACTAACAGTGATGACGTTTAGGGGCGTCGCTTGGGCTGCAGTGATGAGGATTCATCCATCCTTTGCACGAACATTTACTGTATCGACACTGTTCCGGGCTCTGGGGACTGAGCGGTTGAGAAGGCTGACAGTGTCCGTGGCCCAGATGGAGTTCACGTTCTAAGGGCAGAGCACACCCCACCGTGGGATGAATGGCTGGGAGGGTCAGAAAGGCTCTCAGGGGAGTTCAGTTCTTGTCCGGCTTCCCCGTTCCTCCTTCCCAGCTCAAGCGGCGCCCCACTCCACCGGGCCCTGCAGATGGCAGACACTGCCCCTGAGACACGTCACACTCTACGCAGGCAGCTTCGAGACTCTCTGAGCCTTACAGGAACGCTGACCCCTTTCCTCTGCCCCCAGCTCTTCCACTAACCTGCTTCATCCTTTCTTGTCTGTGACCAGCTCTTTCTTACCAGCATCTTTTTTTTTTTTAATTGTGGTAAAATATGTATAACATAAAATTTACCATCTTAATTATTTTTAAGGGTCCGGTCCGGTCGTGTTAAGTATATTCACATTGTCTTGCAACCCATCTCCAGAACTTTTTCATACCCTTTAAACAACGACTCTCCGTTCCCTCTTCCTCCTTGGCCCTGGCAAGCAGCGGCCTCATTTCTGTCTGCATAAGTTTGACTACTCTTGGTACCTCAGAGAAGCGGAATCACACAGTAATGGTCTTTTAGCGACTGGCCAAGTTTCATCCACGCTGTCAAATGTGTGAGAATGCCCTTCCTTTTTAAGAATGAACGATATTCCACGGGCGCATATATCACACTCTGTATATCCATTCGTGCATCCATAGACACTTGGGTTGTTTCCACTCTGAGGCTGTTGTCAATAATGTCGCTATACTGAAAAGCTTGGGTGTGCAAACATCGCGTGGAGCGTCTGCTTTCGGTTCTTTTGGGCATATATCCAGAAGCGGACCATAGAGTAATTCAATTTCTAATTTTTTGAGGCATACTCGCCAGCATCTGAAGTTGAATGAATCAGTATAAAAACACAGACGCTTCCATCTCTAAGCACACACAACAGCTTTACGACCTGCCTCTCTTCTCCTCGGGGGCGATTCCGACAGGTCAGACACATCTCAAGAGACTTGGCTTTTTAGGCCGAAGCCCCCGGGAGGAGCTGCTGTCCCTAATGAAGAGAAGGACAATTAGCAAACAATGGTTCGAGTCCCCGCTTACTCCACCAGGGACAAGGGCAGTCATTTGTTGTTTTAGGCAGCTTTGATGGCTGATGCCTGTGTATGAAGATGAGAATTCATACACAAATGGACCCAAATAAGAGTTAAAAGGCTTTAACAACCAGCAAACAAATCGGCACACGATTAACCTTGGCAAGATCACTGTAGCCTGGTGGGTCTCCACCTTCTCATTATTGACATTGGGAGCCAGAGAATTCTTTGTCCTGGAGGGTGCTCTCTGCATTGTAGGGTGTTTAGCAGCATCTTCAGACTCTAACCACTTGATTCCAGTAGCATCTTCCGCCCAGTGTGACCACCAAAAACACCTTCAACATTGCAAATGTCCCCTGGGGTGGGGTGCAGAATCACCCCTGGCTGAGACTCACTGGTGTGGCCAGAGCACCCTCTGTCATGTGCTGCCGTGGACACTGATGTTATTTATACAGAAAAACCATATACATTCAAACTAAAGCCAACATGGAATCCCAAGGTCAAGAATATTTGTAGAAAGAAACATTGAAAGAGGCCCTCATCTGTCCAGGGGGTACTCTGCTGAAGTTTCCTCTGGGGCTGCACTTGAAAATGGACTTGACAACCAAGACCGTGCACAAGACTGCAGGGGGCAGATTTGGCCTTCAGAACAAAACCAGCTTTGCAGGGGCTGTGCATGCAAATTGCTGCTGCTATGTGCTAATTATAAACGATTATGAATTATTCTTCCCTGCTCGTGAAAGCGGATCTTAGTCACAGCAGCCTCTGT
>NW_011904477.1:0-1949 GCF_000151845.1 Pteropus vampyrus
AAAACACTTAACAAAATTGGTATAGAAGGAAAGTACCTTAACTTAATAAAGGCCATATATGACAAACCCTCAGCCAACATTATACTTAACGGTGAAAAACTAAAAACCTTCCCTCTAAGATCAGAAACAAGGCAAGGTTGTCCACTATCGCCACTGTTATTCAATATAACACTGGAGGTCCTAGCCAGAGCAATCAAGCAAAAGAAAGATATTAAAGGCATCCAAATAGGAAATGAAGAAGTCAAACTGTCACTGTTTGCGGACGACATGATTCTCTATATAGAAAACCCTCAAGACTCCACAAGAACACTACGAGAAACAACAAGCAAGTACAGTAAAGTCTCTGGATACAAAATCAACGTTCAAAAATCCATAGCATTCCTATACTCTAATAACGAAGTGTCAGAAAAAGAAGAGGAAAAAATAGTTCCTTTTGCAATTGCAACAAAAAGAATAAAATACCTAGGAATAAATCTAATGAAACATGTGAAGGGCCGATATAATGAAAACTACAAGACCCTATTAAAAGAAATCGAAGAAGATACAAAGAAATGCAAAGATATTCCGTGTTCTTGGAATGGAAGAATCAACATAGTTAAAATGACCATATTACCTAAGGCATTATACAGATTTAATACAATTCCCATCAAAATCCAATTGGCTTTTTTTAAAGAAATAGAATAAAAAATCATCAGATTTGTACGGAAGCACAAAAAACCCTGAATTGCCAAAGCCATCCTGAGAAAAAAGAATGAGACTGGAGGCATCCCTCTGCCTGACTTCAAATTATACTACAAAGTGACAGTAATCAAAACGGCATGGTATAGGCAGCAAAACAGACACACGGACCAGTGGAACAAAATCAAGAGACCAGAAGTAAACTCACATTTATATGGACAAATAATTTTCTACAAAAAAATCAGAAACATACAGTGGAGAAAGGAAAGCCTCTTCAATAAATGGTGCTGGGAAAACTGGAAAGCCGCCTGTAAAAGAATGAAACTAGACTGTTGCCTATCACCACACACCAAAATTAACTCAAAATGGATTAAGGACCTGAATCTAAGACCTGAAACAATAAAATGCATGGAAGAAAACATAGGAACTAAACTCAAGAACCTTGATCTTAAAGAGGATTTTATGAATTTGACCTCTAAAGCTAAAATAAATGGATGAGACTACATCAAACTAAAAGCTTCTGCTCTGCAAAAGAAATTATCAACAAGGTAAAAAGACAGTCATCAGAATGGGAAAATATATTTGCAAGCAATGCCTCCAATAAGGGCCTAATATCCAGAATACACAAAGAACTCATATGACTCAATATCAACAAAAAAACAAACGATCCAATCAAAAAATGGGCAGAGGATCTGAACAGACATTTCTCCCCAGAGGACATACAAATGGCCAACAAATATTTGAAAAGATGCTCAATATCACTAGCTATTAGGGAAATGCAAATCAAAACCACAATGAGATACCATTTCACACCTGTTCGAATAGCTATTATCAACAGGACAAGTAATAACAAATGCTGGAGAGTATGTGCAGCAATAGGAACCCTCACATACTGTTGATGGGACTGCCAATTGGTACAGCCACTATGTAAAACAGTATGAAGGTTTCTCGAAAAACTAACAATTGATCTACCGTATGATCCAGCAATCCCTCTACTAGATATTTACCCCAAAGACTTGAAAACTCATATCCATAAAGATATTTGCATATCAATGTTAATAGCAGCATTATTCACAGTGGCCAGGACATAGAAACAACCAAAGTGTCCACAATAGATGATTGGCTAAAGAAGATATGGTACATATACACAATGGAATATTACTTAGCCATAAGAAGAGATGAAATACTGCCATTTGCGACAACATGGATGAACCAACCTTGAGATAATCATGCTACATGAAATAAGCTAGAATAAAAAAGTTAAAAATCAC
>NW_011904478.1:0-1310 GCF_000151845.1 Pteropus vampyrus
CGAGACATCTGTGGGCGTCGGGGTTCCCGGCACCTCGACTTCCGCAGCTGCTCCCAGCCAGTCCGCTCCCGCCCCACAGAAGCCCCCACCTGGTCCCTCGCCCGCCCCGCCTCCCACACCCGCGAGGAGGCAGAGATGCTCTGGCTTTGGCAGGAAGAGGCCTTTCCAGGGGGATCCCGGCAGAGGTGGGGTTCAGGCCGGGCCCTCCGGGGGCTGCACCCACTCTGCTGGGAAGACAGACCCGGAGGCTGGGAGGGGCCGGGACACTGCCCACAGCTCAGAGCCACTCAGACCTTCGCTGCAGCTCTGGACACGGTTTTTCGGATGGAACATTCTGGTCACCGATTTTCCCGGTCCACGGAAAATTAAGACGCGGAGGCACCACTAGAAAACAGCGCAGACAGAGGGGAAGGTGTTCAGGGAACAATTTTAAAAGGTGATTTTTAAGGAGAGTCATGAGACGCCAAAATGGCAAGTCTTCCGAGGTCGGCTTGTGCCGGCGCCCGCGACCCCAGCGACTCAGTCCCCCGGGCACGGGAGGGGCCGTCACCCTGGGCCGCTGTTCAGACAGGGTCCTGCGTGCTCTAAAAGCCCCATATCACGAAGCCCATAGCGTGCCTGCCCCTAGGCTGGTTTCCTGGGTGACCAGGCAAGGTGCAGGGCCCCACAGTGCAGAGCAAACGTCCCCAGGGCTCGAGGCCACGGCCGCTCTGGGCCTGGTCTCCAGGCGACGGCAGAGACGCCGGCTCCCTCCTCCGGCCCCTCGCTCCTCCTCATCCCTCCTCCGGCCCCCTCGCTCCTCCTCACCCCTCCTTCTAGCTCGAGAGGCTGAATTATCATCCTGGGAAAGGGCTGGGGCTATTTTTGGCCAAAATGAGTCGCATGAAGGCAGGGCGTTATTGGAGGTGGAGCATCAGCCCTCTGTTCTCTTTCCTGTTTCCAAAGATAGGAGTCGACAGGGCTGAGCGGCGGGAAGCTCACTCCCTTGGGAGCTCAGGTTCGTGGTTTCAGGGACCAGAGCCCTGGCCAGGATACACACCACGCACGCGGCAAGGGTGGCCAGGCCCACGCGGCTCTCCCCAAAAGACGCTGGGAGGGAGTCGGGGCCAACTCTGCCTCCAGCAGCCTGGGACAGCAATGGCCACAAGCTCCGGTCCAGCCTGGGCCGGTCCCTGAGCTGGAAGGAGGCCGGACTGGGGGTTCGCTGGGGCCGCACACAGTCCTCTGGACCTTCAGGAACGCTGCTGTCCTGTGTCCCCTGCGACCTGAGCAGGATTCCTCTGAAGGAGGCCCCGGAGCTGGGTGAGACG
>NW_011904479.1:0-2236 GCF_000151845.1 Pteropus vampyrus
TTTATATTCTGTGTGTGTGTATATATATATATATGTGTGTGTGTGTGTATGTGTGTGTGTGTATTATCATTTGAGTTTATTTCACCATTGTTTCCTTTGCTGCTTGTCCTTAGGGTTGTTTCCAGAGGCCTCACGTGTTTTTTCTTTTTCTTTTTTTTTAATTTAAATAACTTTTAACAGTTTCACTGATAAGTGAGTCAGCAGAGTTGTTCACGCTGTCATGCAGGAAGTTGATATCTGATCACTTATTTTTAATAGTATTTTATATTCTGTGTGTGTGTATATATATATATATGTGTGTGTGTGTGTATGTGTGTGTGTGTATTATCATTTGAGTTTATTTCACCATTGTTTCCGTAGAGTTTCTTAAGTAAACTATTATATTGTTGAATGAAAAATTGCTTTACTCTTTTTTTTTAATCATTCTTATGTCTCTAATTTATTTTGTATAATTACATTGGCTAATATCACTAGTTAAATATTGAGGAGCAACAAAAATAGGTATCCTTGTATTTTTCCTAATGATAATGGAAATGACTCTAGTTTTATTTTATTAAGATACTGAGTTTATGATTACTATATATCTTATATATTTTATTAGGTTTTAAAGTTTACCATTTTCCTTTGAATTTCTCAAATATTAAAGACTATGATGATGATCGATTGATTTCTTTCTGATTTAATTTTATTGTGGTCGGATAATATATTCTGTATTATTTGACTGCATTTTCACTTATTGAGATGTGTTTTATGTACTCTCATCATGCATCTTAAGAAAGGTATAAGATACACTTGAAAAGAATGTGTTTTTTGCTATTGTTAGGTGGAATGTTTTATAAATATCAGTTTGTCAAATTGTTTAATTACGTTATTTTAACGTTTTTCTCTATTCTGTCACTTGTCTATGAAGTATTGCAATAGTACGGGGTGTTTACCCCTCTAATTACAATAGTGATTTTTTTTATCTCTCCTTTCAACTTTATCACTGTTTGCTTCATGTTAGTTTCGTTCATAAAGATTTAGGATCATTATGCCCACTATTGAATTCACTTTTTTATTATTTATAAAAGGCACTCTTTTTTCCTGATAGTATTTTTGTTCTGCTATTTAGTTTGTTTGATATTAATATAGCCACTTTATCTTTCCTTTAATTCGTGTTAGTATATTTTTTTGCATCCATTTACCTTAAAACTGTATGTGTTTTTACATTTTACATAACAAATAGTAGTGTGTTACTTTTTTGTACAATCAGACAATGTCTGCCTTTTAAATGAGATGTTGAAAGTATTAGCATTTAATGTGTTATTGATCTAGTTAGGTTTAAATTCACTACATTGCCATTTGTTTTCTATGTTTTGATCTTTTTTTGCTCCTTTTTCCTTTATTTCCTTGCAAATTCTGTCATCTCTACCTTCAAAATACATCCATTATATTAACTTGTATTACCATTGCCACTGTCACTACCCAAGATAAAACAAGTACACCTTTCATCTCCAATATTTATTAGCCTACTCATTTGTATCTCTGATTCCTTTCTTGCATATCATACTTTTGCCCCATGCACAGCAATAAATCTTATCACATTACTCACTCATCCAAATCATCACATGACTTTCCATTGCAAGCAAATTAGAAGTTCTGATTTAGCAAGGCAATACATACTCTTGCCCTTGGCTATCTCTACAAATATTCGTATTCATTCAGGCATTAATCACACTGCCTTCCATCTTTTTTATCAAACATTACAAATTACAAATGCCTTAATCTTTAGTATTTATTGTCACTATATATTCTGCATTTCCTCAGATATTTTTCTTGCTTATTCCCTTATTTTGTTTATATATTTGCTTAGATGGCCCCTCCCCAAGAAAGCTTTTCCTGATCCAAGCCTCCTTCTTCCAATTTATAGTCCATTTTTCATCTTCAGTTTAGGAAACAACATTTATCTCAAACTGACCTCACATTATATACTATTTATTTTTTATTTCTCCTATTAGAAACAGCTTCTCAGGGGCATAAACTCCATCTATTGTGTTTTCTATTGTGGTATCTCCTGGAACAAGAAGAGTACTTGGCACATAATCAACACTCAAAAAAGGTAATAAACAAACAAACAAACAAACAAACAAATAAATAAATGCGAGCTTTCTCCATATAACTGGAAAAATGGTTGCCTTTACATCTGAAGTCAAAAGATTCTAAAGTGATAACCCCTATGCAATAGTAATATTTGTTT
>NW_011904480.1:0-1754 GCF_000151845.1 Pteropus vampyrus
TTCCTTTGTAAGGACCCTAAAATCTTGAAACAGAAAACAGCTATCTATCCATCTGGTAGATTTATATTCTAGGCATAGTTTTGTCTTTTTTTTTTAATTTCGAAACAGCAAATTTTCTAGTTAATGGCTAATGGCACACAAAGCTGGCAGCTGTTCTGCCAGGAGTCTGTTGCACACACCTCAAACCGGCAATTCTCAAGCTTTAGCATGCACATGTAAGAATGACCTCTATTTATTTATTTAACACCTATAGCACCTGGTCTTCCAGGTGGTCTCCCATTCACGTACTAACCAGGCCCAACCCTGCTTAGCTTCTGAGATTAGATGAGATCGGGCACGTTCAGGGAAGCATGGCTGTAGACGTCAGAATGACCTCAGGCAGCCCCGGGGCCATTCTCATTACACCCAGCAGTGAAGATACGGGGTGGTGGTGGTGGTGGTGGTGGTGGTGGTGGTGGTGTGTGTGTGTGTGTGTGTGTGTGGCAGCAGCCCATGTGCCTTTATCTACTGCCAAACTTGGAAGCATTTATTTCTGTCTTTATAACTGTCATGGGGACTGAGGTTCAGTAGAGAGAGAGGGTGAGCTGGTGACATAGTGGTTTTGCACTGGACAGGGAGTCTGCACATAGTTGAGAGCTGTGAGTGGTTAGGGCACTGCTGGTATCGCTGAAGGCGGGGTTCATCCCTCATTTGCTTGGCACTTGCCTTCAAGAGAACATCATGTTGGGGGAGAGACTCACTGCTTGTGGCAAACTTGAAGAATTAAAAACAAGGCTGTCCCCTACAGCCTTCCTAGTCATACCAGGATCCCTGTAGCCCACACGGTACATATTCTGGGGGCACCTTAGGGGGAAGGAAGCATGGGTAGCCAGGGAATGGGGTGGAGAAGGGAGGGTGGGAATACCGCCAGCTGCTTGGCATTAGGGTCCCGAGCAGAGGAGGACATCACTGGGGCAGTCTGGATGGATCGGACTGGCATAGGAGCTCCCCGGAGATAAATTACGGACCCCCCCACTACCATCCCCAGTACACGATGGCTGAATCACTGTGCCACCAACTGCACTGCACCTAAAGCCTTAGAACCAGCCAGGCGCTCCCCCGCCCATACCATTTCCTACCCTCTAATTCTACCTGATCCTTAACAAAGCGGTGATAATTCTAAGGATAGTCTCTATTTTGTTGTGCTTTTTTGTAATTATTTTAAATAAATCAGTTTGTACTGTAAAAAAAAAAAGCTGCTGCAGGAATCTGTAGTTTTAGTACGCATTCCAGGTGACTCTGATGGGTGGTTCTCGGTTTTTGAGAACACTGAAGCAAGCCGGTGATCTGTGGGCTTGTGCCTGCCTCTTCTCTCTGTAAGGGCTGTTGGAGCTACTAAGCCCTGTACCGGCAGGACACTGATAGGACACTTTGGGACTGAAGAGTGCTGGGCTGGCAAAGATTCTCCATTGGAATGTGACAGTGCTGTGTGTGGGAGGAAGGCCTGGTTACAGTGGCCCACGGTGCCCATTTCCTGTCTGCAGGTCACACTGATGGGCATGCCCTCCACACTGCGGAGCGGCTTCTGGTGAGGCAAACAGCGCCAAGGGTAGTAGGTACATCTTGGAATTCAGATGTCTTCTTTAAGATGGCTTATAAGCAGACTAATGAATAAATGTCACATGGCTAACGAATACTATAAAACGAACACAAATAAACACTATGTATTAGATGAAGGTGTATTTAACAAGGTTATAGATGATTTATAATTTTGT
>NW_011904481.1:0-1201 GCF_000151845.1 Pteropus vampyrus
CCCCCTATTAAATAAGAAAATAGTGGGTAATAACGATTTCATATGCAATATCTGCCATATTATTTTAAACCACACAGTCTCATAAAATTGATCATTATTATTCTGCTTTTCTATACTTTATAAATGCCTCAGCGTCAATGAGACTAACCACGGTATATGAGTTGAAAAATGTAGAAATCTTTTTGCAATAGCTCATTAATATAGGGGAAATTTAAATACTAATTAAAGAAGTTCCATTGGTGACTTAGAGACAGAAAGGCTAAATCTACAGGGAAACAGGACATTTAACATCTGTTCTCAGACCAGCCTTTCAACTGAATCCAAGTCATGTGTAGAGAAAAATTACAAACTCTACATAAATAAATTACTATTGTCTTAAAGGATTTTGTAAAACAAGGGACACAAACAGTATAAGTTTGACAGGCAGGAAAGAGTGTCAGTACACTCAAACACAGGATATAGCAATGCTGTAGCACTAGAAAGGTTCTAGCACCTAGATGGCCTTATACAACGCCATGGCAGTCATCAAGCTGAGGAGGCAGGATGCCTGGCGGGAGATGGAAGCGACCTAAGGACAGGAGAGAAGTTCAGGGGGCACAGCACACAGCCACCTCTAGGACAGTGATCAGAAGGCCAACTTGTTGATGACAAAGGTCCTGGAATTCCCAAAAATATGTAAGGAAGGCACCAAAGGAGGCTGAAGGGCTGTTTTAGAGAGTGGGGAGCATTAGTGAAAATGAGGAGTAATTTAGGTGATGTCCATGTTAATTTTTTAATCCAGACTAATACAACACTAGTATGGTCATGCTAGTTAGGGTTATAGAAACATCATTTATACTTCTCAGAATAACCACACAAGAGTGAAATTATCATGCTTATTTTAAAGAGGAAGAAACGAATTTAGTGCGATAAGTTCTCTGCTCAATGCTCCACTCTCATAGAACGATACTATTTTTTAAATAAGTTCTTATTTTAGAATAGTTTTATATGCACAGAAGATTGAGAAGACAGTACAAAAAGTTCTCATATGCTCCGCATCAAGTTTCTCTTATTACTAATAACAAACTAATATGGTACGTTTATTAAAATTAGTGAACGATGTTGATGCATTATTATTAAACGAAGTCTATACTTTATTTAGATTTCTTTAGTTTTTGCCTAAAGTCCTTTCTAAGTTCCAGGATCGCACAGGATAACATAT
>NW_011904482.1:0-1553 GCF_000151845.1 Pteropus vampyrus
TTTGTATTGTTAGTTATCATAATACAAAAGCCTAGAGCCATTCATTCATCCCTTCAACAATTATTTATTTAGTATCTACTCTGTGCTAGATATAGGTACTGAAAACACAGTAATAGAGAAACAAGAAAAAAAGTCCTTCTATTCATGGAACTTACTTTCTAATGGGACAAAAACACAAAAAAGATAGACCACCAGAAAAATCATATTTGTACTATATTGCTTTTTTTTTTCCCTCAGTGGAACTGCCTTTCACAATATGACAGCACAAAAGTTAGCCTCAGAATTTTTTTATGAACCAGTATAAGAAAGAGCTATATGTAAAATCTCTGCTGGGTTTTTTTGGTAGAACAACTAATCATAAAACCAATTTGGTCTATATTAGAAAAAGCACATTTTAAAAATGCACATATACTTTGTTCCAACTATTTCATTTCTAGGAATTTATCTCAAGAAAATAATCATGAATATTCAACGAGCTTTATCCATAGTAGTAGGAATAGTAGTTGCAGGGTTTTTATACTTGTAAAAAGTAAACTGAAAACAACAACCCAGGACCATTTAAATAAGCATTGTATCATACATGCAATGGAATACTGCACAGCCAATAAAAAGAATGTTGTAAAAAAGCATGGCAAGGAAAGATGTTCATAGTATATTCAGTGGGAGGAAAAGCTAGTTACAAAACAATACTGCATATACCATTTACAGGGTAATCTCATTAAAATGTGTATCTGGAAGAAAAAACACAAAAATACCAACTATTTTATTTCTGGATGGTAGAATTATGGATAATTTTCATTTTCTCAGTTTGCTTGCCTATGGTTTCAAAATATTCTACAATAAGCAGGTAAATTAATTTTATCTGCTACCTTAAATTTCTTAAAAGTTGTGTTTTCATTTTTGTTTTTGGTAAAAATAAAAAGTTGTGTTTTCATTTTTGTTTTTGGTCGCTCAACATCTCTGACCTGAATATCAAAAAGCAAATTTTTCAAATGATTTTCAGGTAGTTGGAGGTGTTCTAGAAATAAATATTCTGATGGCCATAGCACTCCCCGCTCACAGAACTTTACCTGGGAAGCAGTTAAAAGTGTCCTGTGCACCCTAATAACTAGCTTAAATGAAAACTAGTCCCCAAACACAGTGTCCTCAGAAGCCCATGATACAGATGCACAGGTGCAGAATAGGCACATCAGAAATGCTGCTGAGAAATACAATGTTCCTTCAACATTTATTGATTATTGATTAAGTATAATTGATCTAGCTTCTCTATATCACAATTTTCTCCCATAAAAGAGGTCTTTTCCTCTCCGTTACCTCTCCTACTTAAGAAAATACACATGTGAACACATACACACTCACACGCTCATAGACTTCTGCAATGGCAATTTATTAGAGAGGAATTTTTAATGAAATTCAAGGAAGAAAGAAAAAAAATCCCTCTTTTGCATAAGCAGACAAAAGCTGCATGGGAATTGACAATAGCTCTTCCAGAATCTAAATGCTAGGGTTTGAATGTTAACATATATTTTATAAGTATATATTTTATGTATTTT
>NW_011904483.1:0-1527 GCF_000151845.1 Pteropus vampyrus
AATGTTATTGTGTTCGTTGTGTGTGGTGCTGGGTGGGTACCTAACTGGTCGGGGGGATCACTTCGTAAATTGTACGGATGTCTGGCCACTATGTTTTACACCTGAAACCAATACAAAATAATACTGGATGTCAACTCCAATTGAAAAATAAAAATAAATACACTAAAAAAGGTATACATATATCCTGAGCATTTACTGTATATTATATGTTCTGTATATCTGTCTCAGTTATCATCGTTTTCAACTATGAGCCTCCAGTAAAATATTTAACTACTTTTTGCCACTTCCAGCCCTGTGGTACACATGCAGAGCAGACATAGCAGAAGCTGTTAATACCTTGTCCGCGTCCTCTTGTCCGTCATTATTCTGAAAGTCTACTGTAGCCACAGGAACATGCTCTGTCCACACATGGGGCAGGCTGGATGGGCTAGGAGCTAACCCTCTCCCCAGTGGCTATCAATCAATGAAGAATGGGAGTGGGAGGATACACACCCCAGCTTCCTCACCTCTTAGGTGGAACAACCAAGGCATCCTGCACACAGCCTCCCAGAGGCCCTCAGCAGGACTAAGTGGCAGTCATCCACAACAGCAATGTTATCATTAACATGTATCTATGTTGGCTTCCTTCCCTGCCCTGTCTCACTTCACCCCTGCCCTACCAGTACTTCCTGGGATTACTCCCAAATAAACTACTTGCATCCATATCTCATCTCAAGGTCTGCTTATTAGGGACCCCATGCTCCTAGCACCCAGCAAATGTGTTCAGTGATATACATGGCTCTTTCTGCCCTACAAACTTGAAAAATGAAAGGTCTCATAATTGGGAATGGGGGAATAAAAACGACCTTGGGGCTTTGTTTTCTAAATACACCATTCGTTCTCCAACAAGAAGTATAGACAGGCACCAAAATCATACTACATATTACTATTAATATAATCTCACTTTTGAACCATAGTTCTGTGAAACATTTTCATAATGAAACACCTTGACCAATCGGGACCTGAGCAAATGGAGTTGAGTCAAGACCCCAACACAGACATTGGTAATACTGACTGGATAAATGGCTCCAGCTCCTCAGCCCATGTATCAATTCATTTCAAGCAGCACAGAAGCAGAAGAGTCCCTTAGAAAGTCAATTCCAAGATCCCAACCCTTTCTGTGCAGGATTCAACATTATTAAAGTGACTTTGTGGCCTTGACCAAGGCCAAATAACAGAAAAATGCATTGAGGCCATGGGGTGGCCAAGAATGACCACCTGACTGGATTCAGCATCAGGACCCAGGTTGGAAGAAGATAGTCACTTGGAGTCCTCTGAAAAGCTGGCATTGGAATCTGGTCCACTCGTGATCGAGTCTAACGCAGAGTGAAAAGACATTTGCCATTGTACTCATTCAACATATATCACCGTGCTGGGCCAGGCACTGAGGGAAGGTTCAGTGGCGAACACAACAGACCTGTCCCTGCCTCTGTGAAACTTACAGTAGACATTCAACAGGCAAACAGGTAGATATCTAAAAAGACATAT
>NW_011904484.1:0-1932 GCF_000151845.1 Pteropus vampyrus
AACGACATACGAGTACATCATTAAAGACAAGCACATTCTTGCAAAGGTAGTATGTCCTTGTGTAAAACACCAGGTCTGGGTGCTCAGTGCTGTCAAGGAGCGTGTGATCCTGTCCCATCCAGGATAGTTGTGTGCATCACACTTCCCATCTTTTCAGAATGCCTTGCAAGTGATTTTTCAGTGAGTGAGTGTGTGTGTGTGTGTGTGTGTATGTGTAAGGCCCCGGTCAAGGTGACCCTGGGTTTGCCTCTTTGATTGTCTGTGCGGCACGTGGGCTAGCTCCTCCTGGGTTTTCTGCTCAAATAGCCTGGTCACACAAGGTGTGTCCCAAACTGCCTGCCTGCCTGCAGTGTCCCTGGCAGGGCTGTGGTGAGGCCAGCCTGGTCTCTACCTGTTTCTAGAGGTTTTTTCCCTCCTTGCTGGCTGTGCCTCCCCTACCATAGCCACAGGAAACCAACCCATGACTTGCTCTGAGGCCCTGTGTGGCCCATCAGCCTTGGGCTGCTGGGCCGGCACGTGCAGTGGGGGCTGTGCAGGCATCTGAGCTGATGTGTTTGTGACGGCGGCTCTTGTTAGGCCACAGTGAATTACTGAGGACATACTGTGACCCAGATGTAAAACAGCTTTTTTTTACCTGCAAAAAGCTTGTTTCCTGGGTTAGGGAGGTGTCCAGGTTGAAGATGATACACCTGGTCTCACCACTAACCATCCTGGGGAGTGGAGTCCACAGCAGAGTCTGCGACCCAAGGACAGAGATACATTTACATGTTTCCACACTTCGAGGCTTGGTCAGAATGACAATATCCAGTACCTGTGAGGCCTCCCCGAGTCTACAGATAAGAAAAATGAGGCCCAGGGAGCAGACGTCTAGTGTGTGGGTCTCCCTCTGACTCAGTACAAAGCCATCCTGTGTTTATCTGCAGTGGTTTTAATTAATGTAAATGTCCTGGGCTGGGGGTTTTCATGGGAGATGGCTGTTGCACGCCTCCCCCCATCAACTCTGCCTCTGACATGCAGCGCCTCACTCAGGCCTCACTGTGTCCCCAGGAGGCTGAAGTGCAGGGCTCCCATGCCCCCTGGCAGTCGGCATCTAGCCCGTATGCATCAAGCGTGTGGCCACTGACGGGCCCTGGGCATAGGCCCAGCCCTCCAGAGCTCACACTCTGAATTTGCCTTTAGAGGTACAGCGTGCTGATTGGAAAATGTACTCCTTACCCCACCAAGTGCCCTGTAGTCCCCCAGTCCCCCACCCCAGGGGGTCTCTGGTCAGCGAGGGTATATGTGGTTTGGGGATTTTTCAGTGTTATGTACTAGCCTATGTAATTTTAGGGGGAAACCAAAGTACTTTTCTGCAATTTGCTTTGTTCACCCAACAGCCTGTCACGAGCATGTCTTCCTGTCTGTGTTCATCCTCACCGTATGCTTCCTACAGGCGCATTTTATGGCTCTTGGTGTGTTAGTCCCTTATCAGGGTACTTTATCATGTCCATGTTCTCCATCTCGGTGGGCTCTTCTGCCTAGAGCCCCCATGTCTAATGGCTGTGAGAGTGTCGATCAGTGGGGAGCAGCCCCTGGCCTCCCCTCTGCTGACCGCCTACCCTTGGGCCTGCAGATCCGTTGGAAGTACATGATCGTGGACGAAGGCCACCGCATGAAGAACCACCACTGCAAGCTGACCCAGGTCCTCAACACACACTACGTGGCCCCTCGCCGCCTGCTGCTGACGGGCACACCGCTACAGAACAAGCTCCCTGAGCTCTGGGCGCTCCTTAACTTCCTTCTGCCCACCATCTTCAAGAGCTGCAGCACCTTCGAACAGTGGTTTAATGCGCCCTTTGCCATGACCGGAGAGAAGGTGGGTGTGCATGGTGGGCCACGTGGCAGCAGAGCAGGGCAGGGAGCCGCGGTCGCGGGCCATCCTTAGGGGAGCTG
>NW_011904485.1:0-1555 GCF_000151845.1 Pteropus vampyrus
GGAAATGACTGGTCAATCTAGCCACTTATTCTTTTTGAAAATCATCATGGTCACCCTAAAACGGCAATTTGAATTTTCTTTTCTTTTCTTTATTTATTTGTTTGTTTGTTTGTTTGTTTGTTTGTTTGTTTGTTTGATGGTGACATTGGTTAACGAAATCCAATAAGTTTCAGCTGTACACTTCAACAGTAAGGCATATATATATATATTTACACTGCATGTTCACCTCCCATAGTTAGATTTCTTTCTGTCACAGCGTATTTGACCTCCTTTATCTCATCTACCTTCTCCCTCCCCCATTCCCTCTCTTCCCTACCCTCTGGTAACCGCTAGTCTATAGTCCATGTCCATGAGTCTCTGTTTGTTTGTCCTGTTTGCTTGTTGTTTTTAGGTTTATATCCCACATATAAGTGATATCATGTGATTTTCAACTATTTCTGTCTGGCTTATTTCTCTTAGCATGATTTTCTCGAGGTCCATCTATGTCGTCACAAATGGCAGTATTTCATCTCTTCCTATGACTGAGTAATGCTTCATTGGAATTTGAATTTTAAAACACTTGATATTCAATTCACCTAAAATTATAACAGATTTGTTCTGTTTCTACCTCATGCCATTTTTGTACCTTCATCTTCCTAAAAAGCCCTGCATATTCTACCACGGTCACTTGAAAACACCTTAAACATTGGGAGCCAGAATTCTTGGCATCGAGTCAATGACAGATTTTTGCTTTGTGGACTAGCATATTGTTTTTGCCAGACAAAAGGAAAGAAACAGACAGTAAGGCTGACAGACAACTTATAAAAATCTCACGAGATAACTTATTATATTTCTTTAGGGAAGAGTTAAAAGAAATTGGATCATGGCTTGTTCTATTTGTGTCAGAACTGAATACAGTTATTGTACAAAGCTTGTAAAACCTTGGATGCTATGTCTAGGACTGCATTTTAGTTTTTAGATATTTGTAGTACTTTCCCAAGCTGCTCATCTGAGCTGGCAGAAGATATAAGAGCGACATTCTAAACTGGAAACCATAGCTATCTCACACACATTTCATCAGGATATCTAAACCCGAGCCATACAAGGGTGACTTTGTGACAGCAAAAGTTGAAAAAGCTTTTTTGTGTGGCTATAATCGAATTTATGTCCTGTGCTTATGTTCTTATATTCCCACAATTCATCTTTATAGTACTTTGAGTTTATGGCATTTTTATATGTCTTATTTCATTTAATCCTCATAATAACTATAGAAGGTAGATATTATTAACCCTCATTTTATAGCTATGAAGAAACTGAAACTCAGAGAGTTTTTAAGTTATTCAGAAAGAAAACCAATCTCTGGCCAGACTTGCTAAATACAATTTTTAAAAAACCTTTTTTTGTGTGTGTGATCAGGGTGATGATACAATTAGAGATTTTCAAATGTTGCTGTATGTAATAATAGTATGTAATAGGACCATTGCTTAGTATTAATAATGCCTTATAATCATATCACTGTATTGGTTACAATATTGGAAAGAAAGCAGAAATTCAAAATAATAGAAATCAATTCTGA
>NW_011904486.1:0-2844 GCF_000151845.1 Pteropus vampyrus
AGATCTCCTGTGTCTTTAAGGTTAGTCTATTACAACCCTTAAGCAAACATGCACATTTTCACAGAAACATGCACATTTTCACAGACATCTGGAAATGCTTGTAATTTCAGAGTTCACAGGGCTGCTAAAGCCATAGACCTTCATGTTAAAAATTCTTACCCGACAGAGAAATGGCGTGTGGTGTTTTAGGACTATTGGTCAGACTCCTGGACATAGAAAATAAGAACTTGTAGTAACTACTTAAGGAAAGGGGCTCTCTAAATCAAATAATTTATGTTGAGAAAAGAAAGAGGCCAAAGATATTAACTCCACTTTAGGGTCTAAACAGAGTTTTAAGGGCTGAGTGGCTAAAATTGGGCCCGTTAGTTCAGTGATAATAAATCTTAATTTAGGTCCTAGAAATGTAAAACTAACATTAATTAAAAACACAAACATTATGAAAACCCAGGTCTATCTTTCTTGCCTTGTTCATCTCTCAGCCAACTTATCTCCTAGTCTCACATGTCTAGATGAGTATTTTTTTTCCTTAGTGACTCTTAAATATTTTCACTAAATGCAGGTATCCATGTATTTTTTTAAGCTGGTTCAAATACCAATACCTTCGATTTCTTTCTCTTGACTTTGTCTATTGATTTGCGCTTTCTTTTTTAATCTCCGCCCCAAACTCTGCTTCCAGTACTGACTTTTGCTCCTCATCCCACAATGCCGTGTTCTCATCCCTTGTTGGTTCAAGCTATTCCACACAGCCTGGCCTGAGCCAACACAGCAGCTCAGGGGTGTGGGTGGGGGTCATGTCAAGTTTTCTCTGGTTGCAATGGTGGTAAGTGAAAAAGTGCTTTGGAAGGGGTAGAAAAATGAGCACAGAAGCTGAAGTAACTTACAGATGGAACTGAAGTTGAAAGAACATGCTTAGAGCCATCACACTTAGATATTCTGTTCTTCTTGTGTGTTTCTTTTATTTTCAGCCAAAGGCAATAACGTAAATTTCTATATGTGTGTCTCAATAGAGCTGTTGAGACTGATGGCAAATGCAAACTACCATCACAATAAGAACAGCAAGTGATACAAGGTAGTGTTGGAATGAAATACATCTAAGTGTAAGCATTCTTACAAAGAGAAGAAACTACCAAAGAAAATATCACATAATGGGATGCCCACAAGAGTCTAGGAGCAGTACTGAGTGCTTGGAAAGGACTAGCAGAAGTGGACATATAGAGAGCCACAAAAATATAGATGAATTTGAAAGACCTTGAATACATAACAACTGTTTAAGGTAAGCTAAAGAGAAGAATTAAGACAAAGAAGTATGTTCGCATCTTTGACACTAACAAAAACATGGGAGAGGACTGGTTCATGGTGCGAAGAGAATGAGTTTAATCCTGGATAGCGTGACTTTGAAATACTCACGGAAGATCCAGGTAGACATACATAGCAGCCATGTTCAGTACGGTCGCTGCTCAGGGATAATGTCAAGGCTGGAGACAGAGTTCAGAGTCATTATGTATAGGCGAGGAAGAAAGTCAAAGTACCCAGTGGCATAGACAGGGGCGAGAGAACAGATAAGGAGTAATAGAAGGTCAAAGTCAAAAACCCATGAAAAGTTGGATGAAAGAGTAGAATGGAGATAAAGAGTGCAGTCAAGGAGGTCAGAGCAGTTCCAGGGGATTATCATATCAGGGAAGTCAGTGGAGAATTCGTAGGAAGCTGGGGTTCCATAGTGTGCAAATCACCAAGAGCTATCAGCGAACATGAGCACTAAGGAATGTGGTTACTACTAAGTAACTGGGACTTTTTAAAGAAGATCTTCAGTAGAATAATGGTGGTAAAAATGCTGGACGATTGAAGAATTGGTAGTTGCAAAATCAGTAGTACAGAAAATAGTGAATTTACACCGCTTTTGACATTTTTTTTTAATTTGATGTGGAAGACACAGATAGGACAATATCTGTTTTCCAGAATCAGTGAGATCTGCAATGAGAGAACTTGTTTTTAAATACGAAAGCAAGAGAAAATAACTGAAGGATTAAGATAGCCAAGGAAGCACAGAAGTAAGTGAATGAACCAAGAACACAGAGGAAGGGACTGAAACTCCATTAACATGAGGAGATTATGTTACAAATGTGCAAACCAAACGTACAAAATAGCATTCAGGTAGATAATAAAGAATTTAGGAAAACTCTGGGGAAACCTTGGGAGCATTTCAAAAGGAATTTTAAGATCAGGCATTACAGCCAATAGATCTTTTCATTTTCTCCAGTCAGTAACCCAATTTGCACTATTTTGATTTATATTGATATATACTATCTTAAATAACTATTACCTTATTTTTTATCATTTCTTATCAAAGACCAGATAGTAAAATAAAAACCATGTAGGAACAGATAACTAGCAAAGTTCAAAGACTCCATTAGGACAGCTGAAGGGGAAGTGGGGTTAGTGCAGTAGGTACCTTTTTAAAATCATCATGGGTATCTTTCATGAAGGAACCAAAAAGCACACAATGTGGCAGGTCAGGGGCAATTCAAGCAAGTGAGTCAAAGAAAATTTTAGGAGCACCTTTCAAGGCAATACAAATCCCAATAATAAAAGGTTCTTTAAATACATCAAAAGCACTGATTCATTCAGCAGGCATTTATCCAGTGCCTATTTCATGAGCATCAATAGGATCTGGGGTAATCATTGATTTAAAAGGTCCAAAAGGGGGATAAAAATGGAATGAAGAACAGCTGTGAAAATTTGTTCTTATCTTTTTTGAAGAAATTATCAGAAGATTCCCCAACTAAATTTTCTTTAGTGTCACATGACACATTTTTAAACCTTGTCCAGCTCTTTTCACCCTAATAC
>NW_011904487.1:0-2329 GCF_000151845.1 Pteropus vampyrus
CACATACTCCTTTCGGTATGTTTCACCCACCCATTGAGCCATGTAACGTAGCTAGGGGCATAAAAAGCATCTCTATTAATGTGAAGCTGTTTCTTGCAGCCTAAAAAATGTAAAATTGTAGAAAACAAGTTTCCAATTTTCTGAACTTAAAGGATAACACTTTTAGAACAAAATGTCACTTCTAAGAGGAATAGTAGGCTTAAATTATTCTGTCTTGTGTATCGAAAAATGCCAGCTAAGAGTCATATATTAACAATTTGCACATTCAGGTCCCAAATGGAGGAGTTTGATTTCTTATACAATGAATACGAAATAAAAAAAATTCCTAAATCCAGGCCAAATCCCCGAAGACCTGATTAAAAACTGTTTTTTATTCATTTTGGGCAAGGGAACAACACACAACCAATTTACTCTTGCCATAAAAACAATCTAATCCCATGAAATTGTAATAAGCTTTTAAAGTTTTACATTTTAAACTTTTCTTTTAAGCAGGGCTGCTCCTAACTAATTATGCAGATTTCCTCTGGAAGACTGGGAGCAGAAAGGGAAAAAAAAAGTGATCTTAGTTAAATTTTCACTATATTATTGATGAGCTCTGGGATAGGCTTTTCTTTTAAAGAAATTGGTTGGATTTGTACTGTGAGCAATGCCTAAGCCTCATAGTAGGTGCTCTGTGACAGTGAATGATAGTCTTTGCTGTTTAATTTTACTGTCCAATTAATGTGAACACCACTGGGATATTGTACTTTTTTTAAAATAGCACGATAGGGATATTGTACTTTTTTTAAAAATAGCACGAATGAGTTTGTGTTTAGTATATGATTTTGATAGGGCACAAAGATGTTCTTGGAAGACGGGACAGTGGTTGTGATCCCAAATGACAGGTCTGAGGCAGAATATCAGAAGGCTCAACCGATGAGTATTCCAAGGCAAGGACCTGGCACGTAAATAGGAACATAATAAGTACGTGTTGCATTTGGAGCATAGCTCAGTGTCCAGCTCAGTGTTTAATGAACAAATTGATTTTTGAACATTTGACCCAAGGTCTGACTCTCAACACGTGTAGGGCGGATAGGTAGGTGAGTTTGGTTCAAAGAAGTCCAGCGCTATAATCAGAATTTCTAGTGGGCATCTCTGACTTTACGTAGCTTGTCTGTTAATTTGCTGCTTGACTTTGAAATTGGATTTCCTCTTGTTTTATTGCAGAAAATGCAATTCAAGCTTTTGGCAATGGCTCCGATGTGACTGTGTGGCAGCCAGCCCTCCGAGTTCAGACCACCACTGCCACCACCACCACCGCCTTCCGGGTCAAGAACAAACCCCTGGGGCCCGCAGGGTCCGAGAATGAAATCCCCACTCATGTTTTACCACCTTGTGCAAATTTACAGGTAAGAGCGGGGGTAAACTTTCTGCCGCAGCTCACTTCTGGCAGGACACAGACTCATTTTCTGAGATGCGTTCAGGAGTAAATAGCGATTGATGCTCAAGTTTGAGTCTTCAAAGTGCATTTTAAGCATGATAAATGGAGATTGAGAAGCGCCATAGAGTGGAGAGAAAGATGGACTTTAGAACTGACTTCCAGTGACTAGGGGTGGAACTTTGGTCAAGGTTCCTGTATATCTGCCCTTGGCATCTTCACCTATAATATGGGAGCTGGGTGGATGGATCCTTAATGTTTTTGTTTGTAGGGTTGTAAAGCTGGATCAAGTGTTATTTATTCTGATTATTCTGTGTTCTCTACAAAGCGGCAGCATATTGAAAAGAAAGGGACTCTTGGGTTTGTCCCCATTACTGCCACTTAAACTGAACGTGGATTATTTAACTGTCTCTAAAGGGAAACCAGAGACAGTGTTACTAGTGAAGTGTTAGGTCACATGCAGAGTCCTGTACAGGTTTTTTTCTTCAAGAAGCAAAAGAAAATGCTTTTCGGCAGTAGGATGAGCTATGAGGAGCTGCCCAGCAAACCCTCGCGTGAACAGAGCCCAGCGCGAACGGCCAAGGGGCTTCTTTGGGGTTCATCCAGCCCTCCGAGGGCAGATCCACAATGTACCAACAGTGCCTTCTTGTCTTGAGTCAAAACGGAATGTTTATTCTGCCTTTTTTTTTTTAATTTTTATTTTTTTTCATAGCGATGAGTATTCAGCTGTTTGGTAAGACATTACATATTTATATGTTCACAAAGTATTTTCACACGCTTTATCTCTTTGGATGTTATCCTCCTGACAGCTGCGGGAGACATGCTATTATTATGGCACTGTCAGCCTTGTTCTCTCATTTGAGGACATGGGGGCTCAGCAAGGTAACTTTCGCTCGAGCCTGCGGAGCCAGT
>NW_011904488.1:0-2594 GCF_000151845.1 Pteropus vampyrus
TGGTGGCTGCTTCTCCAATCCGCCACAGCCCAACCTCCTCGATATATGTCCAGAGAAGCAGAAAGCTGCAAATGAAAATGGAAAGAGCTGTGTCTAGAACCTCCAAGCCTGGCAACCTCTAACAGAGAGATGCCTAAGGTGGGAGGAAGCCGTTCCCTTGGTCTGCTAGTTAGTTTGGGCGAATGTTAAACTTCTGTCCAAAGACATCCCGAAATACAATGATTTGTCTCTCTCTTCGATACAGTCTGGCATGTGGAGGCTGGTGGCCCCCAGTGAGGCCAGCGGGACTGACGGCAGGTGGTCAAGGCCACGGTTAGGAGAACTGACTCCTGAGCTATTACAGATCAAATCCAGGGATGATTCTGGCTCGCCTGGGCCTCTCGCCCTGAGGATCCCTCCCTCCTCTGGTGAATGTAAAGTAGATGAGAAGACATGCAAAGGAGCAGGCTGTTCGCTTTCATCTCCCGGCAGAGTGGAGCCAGCTCTGTGCAAACTTGTCCTCTTCCTGCTCTTCCTGTTTTGCTGGGGAAACTTTTTTTTTTCCAAATACTTTCAGTTGTTTGGTGGTGTTGATGGTGGTGAGGGGGAATGTTAATTTCTCCAGATTCTTTTTCACTGCAAGGAGAGACGGGGCAACCCAACAGGTGGGTGCTGGGCGGCTGCATCTGAGAGAGGGGGACACAGGAGACTGGTGAGCCTTTGGTTCCATATGCTGGTCCTGTCAAGCAGTGTGGCCCTGCCATGCAGCAGTGGGCCGGCAGGTAGGGCAGAGAAGGCTGGCTGCTGCCGCTGCTGCTGATGGCTTGTTCTCCCCAGCATCCCAGCCTTGGTCCCCTGCTTCTGCTGACAGTGGGGACCAGTGTCACCCGAGGCCAGCCTTCCGGGCTGGAGAAAGAGAACCTCTCACGTATCGCCTTCCCTGGGGTCTTGCGGGAGCCCCTTATGGGGGAAGGGTAATGAAGATCAGAATCTTACGGGGGCTGTTTTAAAAGACAAACTTCTAGGGGTTAAATCAGAAAGAGTCCTTCTAATGAATCCATGGAGCTCTGCCCTCAAAATGCCAGGCCGGGCAGAGAAAGCACTGTGCCCAGCTAAGCAGTCCAGATACCCGGGGACCAGAGTGGGTGCCAGGGCTGGGGACACACCTGGGCCTCCCAGACATTACTGGGGGGGATTTCCCAGGGGTGTGTCGTTCTCAGATGAGCAGGTAGGCCCAATAAGAGGTCAAAAGAATAGTCGGCCTGATTATGTAGTTAATCTGGAAGCAATCACCCTGATGGGAAGGTTGCCCTGACCTTTGTCACCAGCAAAGTTCACCACAGGTCCTCTAGGGCTGTCAGAGAGTGTTTCGAGTATTGCATGCGATCCCCATGTATCCTTCCCCCCGCCCCCCCACCGCTCCAGCCAACTGGGCCCTTCCTGAGGTGGACTCTCCTTCACCAGGCTGGCCTGCTGTCTCCACTTCGAGGAGGTGCCCATAAGGGCTTCGCTGGAGAGAATCGCACCCTAATCTTTATATCTGAGCCATGGAGGGAGCAGGAGTCCTGGTGCACCCCAGCCTCAGACTCTGGGACTAGTCTGCATCCACCCTCTGTCACACAGGGACGGGACATCCCTCTGGGGGACACTGTGAGCCACAACCTTAGTCCCACACAGGCAGGGGAACACTCTGTCGGGTCCTGTGTGACCTGTAGCCGGTGATGGGTGTGCCGAGCAGGAGAGTCATAACCTAGGCCTAGTTCCTGTGTAAATTTAAGGAGGTCGGGCAATCAGCCCGGGCCCCTGCTGGTGATTTGTCCTATTCTTGGCCCACACAAGCAGAAACAAGAGGTGACAAGACTGTCTCAAATTACCTCAAACCCATACACACACATACACATTATTAAAGTGAATATTTTTTGATGTCATTAAAAGTCATTTTTATGTGCAGAAAAGATTATTCAGGAGTTTGCTTAGGTTTTAATAATTAATATTTCATTTATTAAAGTTCTACATAAAAGGAAAAAGCCTAGTTTATTCTAAAGTTCTTAATTTCAGCTTAAATAGCTTGATTTAATTCTATGCTTAACTGATTTTAGCAATCACTTTTAAGGAGGTTTTGATTAATTTTGGTCTCATTTACCAACTTAAACTCCTTTATACATTTCATATTGCACTATCCATCCCATGTAATAGATTTGCTTAATTTCCTAAGTGTAATTGGCTGACAAGCCTTCTCAGATACTTAAGCGATTCTTATAAACCTAACACATTTAGCTTATAAATACGGTAACCTGGAAGTTCAATATGCTATCCCAGTATTATGGATAAAAGAGTAAAATCTTAAGTTTAGATCAATTACTCAATTACATATTTTAAATTGGAACCACAAAGCCATCTATCATTTTAATAAACCAAATTCTCTCCAACATTATAAGAGTAGAAAATAGCAAAAGCTCCCTAACATAAAAATAGTAATACTTCAGTTTTTACCCTAAAATTCTGTACTTAATTAAAATCTTCCTGAGGGTAAAAGGTACTAACTCGCTAGGGAAACCATTTGGTCCTTTGAACCCATTTATGAGAATACCTACTCAGCTGTGTGATGTCACATA
>NW_011904489.1:0-1166 GCF_000151845.1 Pteropus vampyrus
GGTCTCCCATTATATTGGAGATTTGGCTGTGTGGCGGCCTTGGGGGTCCAGTTTGTCGTCTTGGTCATTTTTGAAGAAGCCGTTTATTGGAGACCATTTCAAACACATCCAAAGTAGAGACTAGTGTCATAAACCTCGCGGTGCCATCACCCAGACACAATCCCGAGTTTGCACCGGCAACCCCGCGGAGCCCGCCGGCCTGCGCCCTCTCCACACGCGGGACTTAGAGCAGGCCCGTGTCAGGATGAGAAAGGGGACAGAATCCGCTTCCTCCCCATCCCCAGCCTGTGGTGTGAAACACAGTCAGACTGGGCCATTGCTTCTCTTGTTAGTCAAGGCCATGTTGGCGGTAGGAAATCGTTGTAGGGGAGGAATAGTTTCCGCCTCCCTCTTGGTTTTCCTGCCTGGAAACCATGTCAAAGACATGAGGCAGATTAGCAAGAGAAAATGAGCCAATTTTATACCTGCGTACGTACTGGAACCCGGCACACTTGAGAGAGCCAGAAGCCCCCACATGCAGGGGAGGTAGAGAGGTGGAAAGGGAGCGTGAGCCTGGTGATGTACGGTGCCCTGGGGCCCTCAGAGTCGTGGTTAGAAGAGATGCTCAGTAAACAGGAGCTTCTCCTGCCCTACAGGTGGGCCAGAAGGTTACCTCCCATAACCTTGTTACCGGCAAGGCCCCTAATTCCAGTTCTTCCCGGTGGATAACGGAGGGGCAGGAGTTTCTCTTGAGCCCAAGGTTAAAGTTGTCTTTAGATCAAAAGGATCCACACAGCACAGAGGCACACCTTGGGGGACCCGTCCTGAACCTCCACAGGGTCTTGGTGTTTATCCAGAGATTCATTGTCCTAGGCATCCAGGTAAAGATGATAAAATATTGACAATCAAAAAGGCAGAGAAGTTTGCTTTAAGCAGTTTGAGAGAAAGACAGAAGAAGGGCCCACCTCACAGAAACGTTCACCGTAGCGGGAACATTCACCCCACCACCGCCTGCAAGTCAGCTTTGATCAGCACCGAGGAACGGACCTCACTTTGTCTTTCAGTCGAACTAAAAGTGAAATCAAGAGAGTTTCCGAATGCGGCATTTCATAGTTGCTATGAATTTTCCCTTGGAGGTTTATCTAAGGGCGAAGAATTTGTAAACAGCGGTACTTTTCCATTCACAC
>NW_011904490.1:0-2642 GCF_000151845.1 Pteropus vampyrus
CTCTTGGCCATTATGACATGATTTCTTCACAGATTAAGTGGAAGGAGAATTTGAGAAATCCAGTGTAGCATGTCAAATGATAAGTGAGGGTGAATGTAGGAAGCTAGGTGGAGAAAGTCATTCATGTTCTGTCATCTAAAGACATGTAGATGCTCACAGTTCCACTCCAGGGCTCAAGGCTGACTCTAAGGAAAAAGCTTTTGGTTATAAAAGTGGTGAGACATTATCACCAGAGGGTGAATGAAATCATCGAGAACTCTGAATATCAAAGGAGAGGCTGGTCTGTGAATATCACTGTCACAACACGTATTTGATGAGCATCAGCTATTTATCTTCATTAGGTTGTATGTAGTACAGTTTGGCCTGGAGGCAGAGTGATTGATAAGATGATCTCTGGTTGGCTGCCTGCCCTAAGATTCTATGACTTTTCCATAAGGAAGTCACAAGAGAAGCTAATGTCTCAAGCTGCCACTCACCTGGAGAAACTGACCTTCTCTGAAGGAGTCTTTCCTTGCTTCTCACCTGGCATCTAAGCCCCAGGTGGCCAAGCTGTTGGTCTTCCTGGGGCATGGCTGCTCCAGCTGGACCCAGGGGCTCAGCTATGCAAATACCAATTACGAGTTTGTATTTGTGCAGACCTCACCTTTTGCTTTTAAACTTCCAATGCCCACCAGAAAGGAATCGGCCTAGGGAATTTGAACAATAGTTTGTTCTTTCGTTTTTTTTCCCTTGTTTGTTTTTGTACAGGTGGTGAATCTTATAACTTACAGACATGAACTTATAATTTTATTAAATATTCTTAGCTTTGTTACAGCGATTTTTCTAACAAAAAAAATGCACTTTGCTTGTATTTGCTACCTAGTCCACTTCACTTCAATCACTTTGCTGTTCCGAAAATAAGCTGTGAACCTTCCTGCCTGTGTCCTTGACCTGCTCTTTCTTCCCTTGTGAATTCGCCTCCAATGCTCAATTCAAACACTGCTTTCTCTGAGAAACCCCCATGATCAGGTCAGTAAGAGTAAATGACTCTGAGGTCCCAGAAGGATCCCTCTTCAAGAGGTATGGGGGTCAGGGCTGGGACTTTAAACCCACTGTAAGAACAAACACACTGGATGAATTGTGTTCCTGTCACATCAGCCTTGAGCAGTCTTACCTCCTGCTCTTCAGTTGCCATGTCTTGGAAACCTCTTTGCATTGATCACAGTGTCTGTTTTTGCTGTATAGCTGGGTGGAAAGGGTTAGGCAGTTAGGCAATTCCCCTGTGGCTTGGTAATGTCTGGAGAATCCTGGCACAAGTGATTTGCATAGGGCAGACTTAACTCCTGGAGGATTCAATTCTCTGAAACTGAAATGCCAATGAACTTAGGGGGCTAATTAGCCCATTCCTGGGAACCATTGCAGGAGATTGACTTTCTCCAGTCTGATCCCAAGAGCAGCAAAAATACAGACAGAATTTCTTACTCTGGAGTGAGAATTATGCTGGAGGTGACTTTCACTGCCTTCTTAAGAGTTTGAAAGGGACAGAGAAGGCTGAGGGGCTCTTCAGCCCAGCCCCACTCCACTCCTTCATTTGTAGGCATCGTCATGGCCGCACAGATGTTCAAGGTCATCTTCTCCAGTGGTACCACAAGCTTTTCATTATTTAATAAACATTCGTGTAGTGCTTACTGTGTCCTAAGGACTGCTCCAAGTACTTCACAGATATTAACTCATTTCATCTTACAGTAACCTCAGCAGTTTGGCTCTAGAGTCCGTGACTGGCTGAGAGCCTGAGGTCAGGCAGATCTAGTTTCAAATGCTGGTTCTATCAGTAGCTGAGCGATCGAGGGCAAGTTGCTTGGTGCTCCTCTGCTCTAGTTTCTCTATCTCTAAAATAGGTCTTCAAAGGATTGCCATGAAGATTAGATGAGATGATGTATGTAAAGCATTTAACCTAGGGCCTGGCATCTGAGCGATTGTGTCTGGGATGGAAAGGAGGAAGAAAACCTGATCTCTCAGATACCCCTCCCTGAAACCTATGAGATCCAAGACCAAGACATTCTCCCCTGAACAGAAGCATTCTAGAGACATGTGGCCCCCTCTCACTGAACTCTGGAACCCCATCAGGTGACTATGGGTCACACCTATATGGGCATCCCCATTCCCTTAGGCAATCTGTCGAGGGGCAGAAGGGAGCAAAGGATGACACTGAATCAGAGATATTACCAAATGTCTAAGACACTGTGCAAACAGAAAACTCGGTCCTGTGCATTTGTGTTCTAATCAGATTCACTTCTCTGCCAAGGGGAACAGAAACCTCTGGTTCACACCTGCAGAACATCCTAACCCCACCCCTGAGGGAGTTACAAGAGCCCCGAATCCCCACCCTCCTCATCTGTAGTGATCTCTGCCATCAGAAGCCCTCCTTGTGAGGAAGACCCTATGACTTCTGTCCACAAGGAGACGTAGGATGTGGGATCACTCTTTCCTCACCTCCAGGGAGATAACTGTATTCTAATCCTGCCCTTTTATCAGGGAGTAAGGGATAGGACAGAGGTCTTTGAGCAGGGTCTTGAGATATTCCCAGGGAAGACACAGTGAAGAGGCCAGCGTCCTGAGTGGCACAGATTATCTCAAGGCCCCATGTGATGGGAACCGGGTAA
>NW_011904491.1:0-1738 GCF_000151845.1 Pteropus vampyrus
TAACTGTACAAAATACTATAAAGGCACTGGTAAGTAATATTGTGTAAGTAAAACTAAGTCTTATTTTAAAGATTCATTTTAATATTAATATACAGAAAGGGCAGAATAGAAGAAAACTAGTTAAAAAATAAGGTCAATATTGATAAGTAGTTTATATTTACATTTATATATTTAAATCTCTCATAAAATTACATTCACTGAAGTTTTTAAAAAATTTTTTATTACTGGAGAATTTTGATTTTCTGTAAGTAATTCTGGGTAGGAAGAGGTTTTCAATTTTTACTTCAGTACTATGAACTTTGCCAGACTGTGGTTCTCATAGATGTTGCCAAGAAATTCTACTCCTAGTAAGATTCAACTTGGGGTCAAACATTATAGATATGAACAATGTAATCCATATATACTGGTCTATTGTCTTTTGGGCAGTTTTTAACTACTGGTTGACCCATATTCCTAACTTTAAAAAGCATCGCTCTTCATGTTGTACAAGAAACAATAAATGTGAAATAATTGGACATCGGTAAATATTCTTGTAAAATATTCTTGGCCTAGGTTATGGAATAGCTAGTTATGAAAAGCACGACAAACTAATATCGTTCATTAAACTGCATCAAGCTTTTACATCAATGAAAATACAGTAATCACTGCAATACTTTTATAGTATGATAAATATTCAACTTTTAATTCTCTACTGATAGTTATAGGTTATTGAGCAGTTTTATATTCTTAAATATAGTGTTATTTCACTTAATATAAATAAAAGTGATTGAATTTTGATTATTATCATTGAATTATTAATACTAATAATCAATTCAACTTGTAAATACTACACAGTTCTACTTGTATATCAGGAAGTAAATCAAGATATAGATATTCGGGAATAGATATAAAGTTTACATTTATTTTAACATTTATTTTGACTTTGCAAAAATAAAAATATATGTTGTAATATGTAGAATTTAGAGAGATCAGATGTTTGAGCTAACATGCTGCCTTCATGACATCATCAAGGACAAAAATATAATTTAAAACATTCTTGTCAATATTAAAAGCTAGAGTGAATATTTGCAATATTAAGAGTATTATAATAATGGCAACACTAGAGAATTTGGAAATAAAGTTCATTTAAACATCTGTAGTTGTTAACCTTCAAATAAAATAACCAATAGTCCTTAGGGACTGTTTATATGTAGGTGTTATGTAATCTATTTACATATAAATGTTACATATAATTTCTTAATAACAGATTATCAAATAGTCCTTAGGGACTATTTACATATATTTTATATAATCTAGTTACATTATGTTATGTAACCTGTTGATTTATTTGAAGGTCAACAATCACAGATAACTTAAACTAACTTTATCTCCAAATTGCCTAGTGTTACATTCATTATAACACTGCCAGAGTGGAGGGACATGGAAGGATGGGTGAAAAAGTTGATGGAGAATAAGAGGTATAAACTTCTAGTTATAAATTCAGTAGGTCATGGACTTGCTGACTGTCGCCAGGTAAATCAGTGTCAGCCATTTTTACTTAAGTGCTTAAGGCATTAAATATTGTATTTAAATGCTAACTGAAAAAATTAAAACATTTAAAAAATAAACATCTGGAAATACTCCAGTGCTAGAAGAATATTTGTCACTTTTCTTTCTCGTCAGCAAAGGATATTAAGAGGCTGCTCATAATTTGTGATTAATTTGGAGGAGTAGTTGATGTCATGGCAGCTCTAGGATT
>NW_011904492.1:0-2088 GCF_000151845.1 Pteropus vampyrus
TCCTCAACCTCACCCTGACAATGTAGCTGGGTATAATAATGGAGAAGAGAAAGCCTCATCTTTAATGAAGAATAAAAATAAAATCTAACATTTATGTAATCCCTACTAGATACTACACTAAACATTTTTCTCAATTCATGAAATCTCTACAAAAAATGCTATGAGGTAGATATTATTAATTTAAGATAAGGAAACTAAGCAAGGAGAGATTAAATAATTTAGCCAACATCATATAACTAGTACATAGCAAAACTGAGTTTGGAACTCTTTATATTGCATTTTGAAATAGTTTAAAATGATGTTATGTTAATATAATATTTTACATGGGTTGTCGTCTATTACACCAGTAATGAATAAGTCTATCTAAATATATTCATCACTGATTTATGCAAAAACATATTTTCTAAGCACCTACTATGCGCTTGGGACTGGAGATACATAATAAACTTAGCTCTTGCTCTGGAAAAAAGTTTTATTAATGGAAAATAAGGATTAAGCCAAAAAAATATATTTATTTAATTTATAAATTTAATGAGTGCTATATTGGAAATGCACAGGATACTATAAAATAAGAAAACTAAAAATTTAATGATAAAATTTACCTTCTTAGTTAATATACTCAATCTGATAAAAATATTAACATTCTGCCCAACATATGTGCAATTCATCATTTTCATTCTCCCATTTTATACTCATCATGTACTTAAGTTGCATCATGAATTCTATTTAAATTACTGTATCAAGGAGCTATATTTTTGTTAACTTGGTAATAATGCTTTTATTCATCTTTATAACAGTGCTTTGGGCAGAACTTTGCTAAGATCCATAAATTACATTAAAGACTTCATTTCGAGCAGGTCAATCAGATGTTCATTTGGTTAATAAGAGGCAGACCGGAATATTTTTTGCCTTTCCTGCTCATTTATATCAAAAGAACATAAGGAGAAAATTACCCCCTGGCCTTGTAGGCTATGCCTGGCATATTATAATTACATGTCAAGACTTTGCCTGGTTTGGGGAATGGGGACCAAAGTCAGTCCATGGATATGTGTGTGTGTGTGTGAGTGTGTGTGTGTGTGTGTATGTGTGTGTGCACGTGTGTACGTGTATATGGCTGGCATTGTTTCAGTTATGAAATACTTTATTACATACTCTAAATGAACAACTAAGCTCCTCTTTTAAGTGCAAAACAGCAGAAAGGGCCATGTGGCACAATGAAAAGATTAAGGAATTTGAAATATTTCAGAACTGAATTCAAAGCCATTGAATTTGAATTGAATTTTGATGCTTATTAAATATGTGTCTGCAGGCAAATTAATTTATCTGAGCCTCCATATTTATCTGTCTACCTACCTGACTGTCCTTCTATCTATATGATGAAGATAATGAAAGTTGCTTCTTAGTGTCAACTTACAATTCAATGAGTAATTTACCTAAAGTCTACACAATGCCTGGCACATAGTGAGTACCCAGTCTGACAAGATTATTGTTATAAATAAACTATACATACAAATTTAAATTGAAAATATTAGTGAAATTAAAGACAATCTGGAAAAGCATCTAATGCTGAAGGATTTTCTACTCTTCTTTTGGAATTAAATTTCTTGTGTAGCGAAGATGGTGTTGGAGCTAGTCTATCGCAGTTAAATTAGTATCACAATTATTTAAGACTGTGAAGACATCCAACTGTGCTCTCCAAATGTGGACAGAGAATACCCAATTTAGAGACTATAACAAGATCACCAGAACTCACAGAAACTCAACATATTGAAATTATATAATTAAAAGTAACTGATGAACTCACTTAAAATTACATTAAGGAATATTTGCAACGGTTTCTGTGGTATTCACAGTTCTCTGGACATGTGGACATATGGAAAATTAAATTTAAGAATGGTTCTATATTTATTCATTTTGGCAGAAAATACAAATATGTAGAGAGTCTTCTTCACGTGTTAATATTTATTTCATGAAAAGTGAAAAGTCATTCTCATTCATTTTTGCATACATACATTTGCTTATTCATTCATTCATTTAATAAAAACATGCTGAGCACAGTCATAGGCATTAGTGTTATGGAGATTAATA
>NW_011904493.1:0-1345 GCF_000151845.1 Pteropus vampyrus
AAGGTAGTCTCTGCCCTCTACACTCACAGCCCAGGGCCGGCCCCAGAACGTTTTGGAACCCAGGACAGTGTGGCATCTCTGCGTTCAAAGTGAATTGTGGGGAGTCACTTATGGACATGTGAAAACGTATAACAAGGAACAAGGATATTTGTGTACTTGGCAACAATGTAAGAAGTTGAGATTGTAAAGCGCTGGGAAAAACCGGGAGGTAACTGTTCACATAGCAATCACTGCACATTCCTTGCTACAGTTTAGCAGAGAGTTCTGAGTTGTGAGACTCTCATTGTTCTACTAGATATAGTAATCTGGCTACCCTTGATTCTTGACTACTGTCTTTCTTATTGTAATGTTATAAATAGTGTGTTCTAAATAAACTCGGGGACACAGACACAGACACAGACACAGCTTGATTCTGTGATCCCTCCTGCAATTCTGTCTGTCTTCTTTCTTTTCCTCAGTCCATGCTCCCCCTTTCAGGTACCCTCAATTACTTCGTCGGCTGGCTTCCGACAGTGCATGGGGAACAGAAGTCAAAAATTATGTTCTGGTGTGTAGTTAGTATAAAGTTGCAGACTCCGCACTAGCAGTTTACATTTTGCATTCCGATTTCCATAGACAACATCGACTCTTGCTTGATTAAATGAGAAGCTGCTAACTGGGGCCTCAGACGCTATGAGATCAACCACCGCCCCGCACGACCACCGCCGACAAGGACCCGATCCCCCATCCCCAGGTCCCAGCGCTCTTCCCCTTTTGCTCCCAGGACACGCGCCCCTATCCGCTCGTCCAAAAAATTTTCGCCTAAACCGTTTTCACCTCGTTAGGAGGAAATATTTGCGTTTGCAATATAAGCGCCCCAGCCCCCAAAGCGGAGACCAGTTCGGTGGGCAGGAGGACAGGTGGAACAGCGGTCCAAGAGGCGGGCCGAGGCACAGATCCCGGGCGTCCAGGCCCCACTCCTACTACGGACACGCCCCCTGACCCCGCAGGCCCCGCCTTTCCGCGCACGCGCAGTTTCCTGCAGGCCCGTAAGCGGATAACGCGGACAACCGGCCACAGACAGATGTGAGAGTCCTTTTTGTTTTTGATTTAGACCTGCACGTCGCTATCCTCAAGGCCCCATCCTCCACCTCAGGGTTTTGGGGTTCGCCCTGTAATTTAAAGTTCCCGAACCCGCTTGTCCCTCCGGCAGTGAGTTCCTCCTCTCCAGTTTCACCATAAGGCCTCCCAGACCTGTCGCTGCTTGCGACCGGGGAGTCTGCGTCAGTTTCTGGTTAAAGTAGATCTGAGGCAGGTGTTGGCAGCAACCTTTGTTCCTTAGGGGGTCCACTTAGAACTGACAGCC
>NW_011904494.1:0-1860 GCF_000151845.1 Pteropus vampyrus
GCTAGCATCACTGCCTCAGCTCCACCTCAGATCATCAGGCATTAGATCTTCATAGGAGAACCGGTTCCTGGTGCCAAAAAGGTTGGGGACCACTGCTTTACACTTTCTTGTTATTTTCATTACATTAACAAATCACATATTTTTCTAAAGCTCTGATGGCACAGCAAGTGGCTGATGAAGTAAAAGCAGGTGAAGCCCCCTTAGGCTAAGGTTTGTCTGAGGCTGCAGAAACCCACGGTTCTAGAAAGAGTGGTTTGGGCAGGGAGCAGATGGTTAGAGTCCTGGGGGCGGTTGTGAATATTTCAGAAAGCTTAATGGAAATCATAATATTGCCTACACTAAACTGCACTGGATATCTAAAAGGTCTTTATTTTTGACAGAAGTTACAGCAACCTTGGTTATCTCATACTTCTCAGAAACACTGGCAGTAACATGCCTTTGATGAATAATATATGAGAACACAAATGAATTATCTAGTAAATACTGTTTATTTTATAGACTAACTTTTCAAAACAGGCTGGGTCATATTAGGTGGGGGGTGGTCTTTGGTGACGGCAGAGTAGGAAAAATGCCTTAAAAAAGTGTCTACTTCTAATTCTTTTCCATTTACCTGTGTGATACTTTTGCCCTATTATGCGCCTGCCCATCTCTCTTCCTGACTTTGTCCTTTCTCCTCTCTTTTCTGTTGCATCAAGTTTATAATCCATTAGAATAAGGTAAAAGTCTCCCAGCAAACCTAGACATTAGTTTGGCCAGTAAATCAAAAAAGTTAGTTAAAAAAAATAGATACCTATAATTGGCATAGAGTTAGACAAGTTGATTAGTGGAAGGATAGAGTCCTGAAGATCCACACTTACATAAATGCTCACCTGATTTATGACAAAGGTGTAAAGAATTCAGTGAAGAAAGGATAATGTAAGAAATGGAGCTGGAACAGTTTGATATGCAATAACCAAAATGAACAAACTTAGATTCTCACTCATCGTATTTAAGACTCAAAGTGAACATAGATCTATATGTAAAATCTAAAAATGGATACATTTGATTTTATTAAAATTAAGAACTTCTTAAAAGACACTGTTGAGAGAATAAAAAGACAAAACATGGACTGTAAGTAATCCAGAATATATGACGAACCCTTAAAATGTAGTGATAAGAAAATAAACGACCCACTTAAAAAGGGGAGGAGCAAAATATTTTAACAGACATGTCGCCTAAAAAAAGGTCACATGAACACATGATAAGATGCTCCACATTACTCATTATTAGAGAAATATAAATTAAAACCACAATGCAATACACACCTATTAGAATGACGAAAAGAAAATGCCAGTTGCTGGCAAGGATGTGAAGTAATGAGCTCATACATTGCCAATGGGAAACAGTTTGGCAGTTTCACAAAAAGCTAAACATATGCCTATCCTATTATCCAGCTGTTTCACTTCTATGTATTTACCCAAGAAAAATGAAAGCATGTCTCAGACTTGTTCATGAATGTTTATAGCAGCTTTATTTCATAATAGCCCAAGGTGAAAACCCAAATGTACATCAGCAGGACAATAGATGAACAAAACATGGGATATCTATACAGTAGAATACTACTTGGCAACAAAAAGGAACAAACTATTGATATATGCAATGACATGGATGAATCTCAAACTAATTACACTAAAGTGAAAAAGCCAGAGGAAAAAGAGTACATACTGAATGAATCCATTTTTGCGAAACTTTGGAGAATGCAAATGAATCTGTAGTGACACCCCTCCCCCAAGGGATGACAATATGTGCCATAAACATTTTATTTAAATTTAAACCAGGAATACAAATACATTCTTTAGTTCGTTTTAATGTGTGATTCCT
>NW_011904495.1:0-1614 GCF_000151845.1 Pteropus vampyrus
CTTTTTGGTTCTTTTTTGATGTTTGTTTTTCTCTAGAAGGAAAATATATTCAAATATTTGAACATAAAAGGTATATACAACAATAAATGATGTTAAATAGGGAATGTTATTACTGACTGAAAATAAATTGAAAATCACATAGAATGTGGACAGAATTCCTGTTTTTAAAATTTAAAAAATGTTTTTTCCAAAAAGAAAAAGAACACCCCAGAGTGCAAAAACAAAAAATTATGACTGCAGGAACCAGTAACTAGAAGATTCGTTTTCAGTCCATACCCCTCCAGACGATTTACTTAGAGCTCGAAACATACTTTCAACATTAGTGAAAACTGCCAAACAAGCAGAACAGACTTAATTAGAAAATTTCTTCGTTTGAAAAATGATTTTTCGAGAACCCCAAAGTGTGCAGAGATTGCATGCATTCATTTTTAATCGGCTCGCTGGTGCCAGGTTCCCTAGAGCCGAGAGCAACTCTAGGTCCAGCCTGCTGTTCCCTAGCTAATAGCAACCCACTGTTTCAGTAAAGTCTGGGTTACTGGTTAATGGGGTTATAATGAATGACAACCTACATTTCTATGTGCAACGTGTTATAGTACATGCACTTGGGAACTGGTGACCGTCGGCTTGTTGGTAATTCTCCGTTGTGTATGGAATATCTCTATTGCACACACCAGCCATTAGTGAATCTGTTTCTCTCTCTAACCACTGAAATTATGAGGCACCCTGGAGCCACATGTCGCCAATACCTCTTCCAAGATATTTTGTTTCCCCTCTATTGGAAATATCACTCTTCAGGTATACCAGAAGAAATTGTTGAAAGCGTTGGCGTTCCGTTTTTAAAAGATAGTTAACCCGTAGGTTAGGCAGTATTCACACCTGAAATATCATTTGCCCTGCCACGTCGGATTCGGGCCTGTCTCCCTTCCATTTTGCGTTCTCTTTCATTTTCTTGCTTTGCTCTTGTTAAACATGCTGACAAACCTCAGGCTGTGTGTTGAAACCCGAGGAAAAAGAAACAGAAAAGTAAGTTATAAAACACTTCCTACCTGGCAGGCTAACGTTGTCCGTTCTTATGAAAGCAGCTACAGTAAGAAACCTTTCTGAAACAAAAAGGCTCTGAGTCTTACAAGCTGTCCAGAAACACCACTCTTGTCGTTCTTAACTAAAATGCTTTAGTCTCTCCGCATCTTGGGTCATCCCCTCCGAAGGAGATTCCTTTTCTCCTTTGTCCGGGCTCACTCTTCGTTTCAAAGCTCTCATTCACCTTCTAGGTCACTCCCGCCCTACTCCTAGTCAAAGAAAAATAATCCCGCTGCTCTGTGAAGCAGTAGCATGTTCTGCCTCTATTATTACTTGATTAGTTGTTGATGTAGTTGTTTCTCATACTGGCATATGAACTCCCAGAGTTTAGGGACCATCTTCTTCATCTTGGATTCCCTAAGCCTAGCACAGTGCCTGGCAGGTACTCTGTATCAAGTGAGCTCAGCGATTATTGTACCTTAATGTCACCTGTCCTTCAATGGTATTTTCTTAGATGATTGAATGGTATCATCAGCCCAGATATTGGATATTACATCTTCTTCTGGTATCAGACTTATAATGAATGATCTTTAA
>NW_011904496.1:0-1700 GCF_000151845.1 Pteropus vampyrus
AGTTTGCACAACCCGCGTGGCCTCTTGTGGGGCAGTATCCCTGACTCTGGGCACCCAGCGCGGGTAGTAGTCCGAAGAGGAAAAGCCCAAGTATAAATGGTCCACCAGGTGGCAAGAGGAGTGTCAGGTAGCAGCTGGAACAACGTAGGCCCTTCTCGGACATGGCCGTATTTACTCAGTGGGCTTCTGGTTTTCGGGGCCTCCCTGGGCTGCTGCCCCCGCCCCAAAGAGAAAGAGGAGAGTTCTAAGGAATTATAGCAATTATAGAAACCTTGGGCTCCATGGGTGCAGAACCCAAGAAAGCCAACAGCTATAACTACCCCTCAACTATTCCCTCCCCAGTTCCATTCTAGACTTGGGATTTAGATGAGAAATGTCAGGAGGGCTCTTGTCCAGTTACTGGAGGTAGGGGCTACAGGATTCCTCAGATCTCAAAGGCAAGGCAGGGTCCCTCCAGGGACTTCAGATGAGCTCTGTTCTGCACCAGGCAGCATCTGGCATTTGTGAGGGGCACTGAAATCTTATATACACAGGAATGGATTATGTGCTGGTTGAAGGAAAAAAATTATAGATTAGCTGGAAGGAGAGTTTACAGGCCAGGGATCCAAGTAGGAAGAAAATTAATTGCTCAGTTCTCACACTGTAATTTCATCAGTTAACTTTAAAGATATCTATTATCTCTGCACAGACCTATTTCAAAAAATCCCATTACTTGATTCCTGAATGGCCCAAATGCTTGGCCAGTTCACAGACTGCTAACTCTCTTCCTCTCCATATCAAGGGAGAAAAGTGCCCCTCGAGTGAAGTGCTTCAGGCTCAGGTGAACAGCAGAGATAAATCCTGATTCATTTTAAATAGAATTCAGTGTCATTCACAGATAGCAGCCAGACAAATATAGGGGCAATGTGTGTGTGTTGGGAGGAGAGACTTGCAGGAGGAAAGGCAGCCTGCAGAAATCGGAATAGTTTGAGAGTTTCTAAAATAATATACTGAGCCATTTACTGTGATTCCATGCTGCTCCCTTAACAGCTGCTGGAGCCAGCTAACCACCCACTCTGGGCTCCCTCACCATCTAGAACCATCCTTTCATTGAGTGACAGGTAATGGTTATAGGGCTAACAGGCACCATGTGGCCGTTAGGAAGGAGTTTGTGTCTGACTCATTGATTTGTGGAGATGTCGCTACTCTAGAAGAAGCCACCTGATGAGAGTCAAGCCCACTTTTCCCAGCACACCCGGGTGGGCCTACCAGTGTCCTGGAGGCAGCATGGTGGCCTGAGGAGACCTTGAGCTTCGTAGTTGAAGAGACTCAGCTCTGACTTATGTAAAGTTGGCATCGTAACACCTGTTTCACAAGGCTGCTATATACACGAGATAATATTTACACTACCTAGCACATAGTGAGCATCCCACAATCTTTTCTTCCCTTTTAGGATGGGGACAGCAGGTATCTAAAATCCTATAGACTCCCACTCTTCTCTGTTCCTCTTTTTAGAATAATTCTTCATTTAGGATCCCAAACTTTGATCTGAAAAAATTTGTCTGTCCTTCCATTCCAGTTTCTCCCAAATTTAACTGAAATACCCTCAGTCTCTGGCCGTGAACTGATATAATCTGTACAATATAATGCTTGGGCCTGGAGTGTAATGACAGGAAGCAAATGGAACTATGGTTGTTGTGTGCATTTTTGTTTGCTAGGAT
>NW_011904497.1:0-2285 GCF_000151845.1 Pteropus vampyrus
ATCTGATTTCAGTATTAGTGAATCCATTGCACTTTTAAGTAATAAAGAAAAGTACACATTTCAGTTACTGCTGACAAGATATTTCATCAGTCTTCCTGTTAGTATGAGTCATAGCAGAGAAGAATTTGATAGTTTGCAAGGAGAAACCATAGTCTGCTATTAAGCACTCCAAGCTTTTAGGCCACAAGAGAATGAAATCAGCAACAAATTTTACTCTAAATTTTTCTTTGGGTGCCTAGTGTATACTAGCACTGTTTCAGGATTTCTGAGTACACTAAAATAATAATAATAATAAAAATACAGAATATACTGTCTAACCTTAAGTATTTAACCTGAAATTTTCTTTGTAAGAAATTAGCACCCTTTTTATGAGTCTTCTGATGTTGAGATTTTTACCTGAGCCCCAGCTCTGTCACTGCCAAGATGCTCCGTTACACCAACATCGGGAATATCATTACCAGGTGATGGATCATAAATGATGGACTGAAGCAATGGTAAGCATACTAAAAATGTAAAAAGCCTTCTTGGTGCAAATTGATATTTTCACCTGTCAGTTACCCAGTTCAATGGGGCAGTGGTGGTTGTATGTGATCAGAAGGCTATTTTAAAGAGAACAGCACAAGAGAAATTCATATTGTCTATAAGAATTAATGTTTTACATGCAGTTTTCTTTGTTCCAAAAGATTGAAATATTTTATTTTGGCATATTATATGCCCAGAACCAGAAAGCAAGCAGCAACATACCTGCAATGATCTACTTAAGAGATCTTAGAGACTGAGGATAGCAGTTTGGACAGTTCAGTTTTCAAAGCCCCAGAAAGATGGAAGAACATAATAGGTAATGTTTTTGCACAGTTTCAATGTGTCAAATATTGTATTAAGGGATTTACATGCTTTGTCTCACATGATTAAACAGTGCGTTAAGGTAGTTACTATTATGATCTTCATCCTACACATAGAAAAACTGAGATTAAGAAAATATCCCAAGATCCTGAGCTAGTAAGAAGTGGGGCTGGGACATGACTACCAAGCATCCGACTCTGACACCTCTGTGCTCACTTACCCCTGCTAGGCTTCATCATGGGGTTCGGATTCTGTCATGTTTGGCTTCTAACCTTATTTCTGCTCCTAAAGGGTCACTTAACCTCACTACTTTGTCTGTAAAATGAGGGATGTGGTGAGGATTCTCTGAGCTAACAATTGCAAAGACCCAGTGGAAGGCTGTCATTACCCAAGAAGGGAGAGTTCATCCTTCATGAGAAGGGTCAGGGGGGCAGGGGACCCTCCTGCTGCAGAATCTACCGTCAGAAGATAGGCACTCTAGCAACACCGCTGACCTCGGATCACTGACTTCTAAAGACAATATTTGTGCATACCGGACTTCCTTTAACTCCTACCCAGACTATTTTTGTCTTTGTCCAAAATTGCTCAGGTTGAGAGCACTTGGATTATCTGCTTCTTTTATTGTGATGAAATTTGTCTCAATGGCCAAAGCTGAGTATTTTCTACAGATGCACTCATGTTCCTTATCACAGTGTATCAGAGTAGAAAAGCTCAGAGCCCCTGGGCCTATACAAGAATCTCTTTTCTAAGGCTTCGATTTTCCTTTAAATGATAAAGATACAGCTAGTTCATGCAATACCTATTCTACCTTCGGTTTGAAAGTCTTACAGTTATAGAAGGTTTGTTATTAGGTTCTCCATCTATACAGGCAACTAGACACAGACACACCACAGGTAGCCACTTCTGGAGCTTTGTGCTTATGAAGAAGTGTAATAAAGTGGGAGGAAGAAAGGAAGCGGTTGAGCCATTAGCAAGAGGTCTGAGCCTTCCAGCTAGCTGATGTCTTGGTATCATTTGCCCTGAAAGGTGACAGCAACAGAAGCGAGCCACCTGCTACAATTTGCCAGTTTAAGAAAGTCAGATCTCTCTTCAAATCCAGTGCATTCTGAGTTGAGCATTGATAATGAATTTTTATCACTGAGCTCTTATGCAAGTTCATATTTAAATCTATCTTTTGTTAATTGATTGCTATTATCGTTTCTACCATAAATTGACATAATTTCCACATATGGATTTGTTAGTATCTTTTGTATGCCCCATGGACTTGGAAATCGATGGAAACCAAGTAGAGTCCCCTCTTTTTGGATTTAATTGTAGGTAGTTCCTATTGGTTTCTCCTGGATTTTCAGGATTCTGTCTCCAGGACTGCATCATTTTCCCTGGGACTAAACTTCCTTAATGACCATCAGCATCATAATGTCAATATATACTGAGTACTTACC
>NW_011904498.1:0-1518 GCF_000151845.1 Pteropus vampyrus
GGTGGTGGTGGTGGTGACGGCTACGCAAGATCGTGAACGTTCTCAATGCCACGAATCTGTACACTTAAAAATGGATAAAATGTTAACAAGAACATCCCAAAACGCTGTGATGCCTTGATTGGGGGAGTCATGGGCCCCCCTACAAGGGAGAGGCAGGAGCATCAAAGACAAGAGCATTAATAAACAGCGCTGAATAAATTTTAATAAATCCAAACCTCTCAGGAGTGGCCAGCCGGTCACCCCTGTCTGAGCAGAGCTGACGGGAGAGGCGGCCAGGTGGCCTCGGGGGCTGCCGGCCGCTCTGCTTGCCCAGGCCTGGTCCACCGCCCGCTCGTGCCAAGGGAAAGGCGGCCCTGCGTGTGAGAAGCCAACAGACCAGGACCCACTGCCCGGGCCCCCAGCCCCGGCCCCGGGCGCCCCTTTCTGATGGGGAGCACAGGACGGGCCCTGGGTGATGGAGCTTCAGCTGCTCTGAGCGGGCCTTTGAACCTCTCGGTGAGTTCAGAGACCTCCTGCCTCCCTGGGGGTTGAAGGACTCAGAAAGGTGAGCGAGCAGGTCTATAATTAGCGCCCACCCATTGGAGGGCGACCTTGCTGGGGCTGCATTCCAGGGCCGAGCCAGATATAGCCCCAGAGCTGACCCGTCCCCTCCCCAGCTGCAACAGCTGGACGGCAGGGCAGCCCGCACTGTGCCTGGCCGGGCTGGGCCTCTGCACCTCGAGCTGGGATGTGGGGAGAGAGGCTGCTGGGTGGGAAAAGGGGCAGCATGGTGCTGGACTCAGACGTAGCCTCGGCCACTTCTGTCGTGTCATGACTGGTCACGAGCGGACGGAGGACAAAGCTGGGCACTGCTCTTTCCAGGAAGATCTGGGAGCTGTACGGGGGACAGAGTGTGCCCCGCCACAAGGAGCCTGCTCTGAGGCTCTCTCATCTAATGAGCTCCACGGTGGAATGAGGGGAAAGTCATGTGGGGAGGCACGTGGGGAGCATGGGGTCAAGCCAGGGACTCCTGGGAAACCCCATGCCTGGGGCAGGCTCATTTCAAGTTAGAAATGTCAAAAATGTATTTTTCATCACTGATGAATAAATACACTTATCTGCCTTTTGTACAGTTGAGGAGAAGGGCACTATAATTCTCCATCCATCCACCCACCATCCATCCACCATCCACCATCCATCCATCTATCCATCATCCATCCATCCATCTATCCATCCATCCATCCACCATCCATCCATCCATCCATCCACCCATCCATCCACCATTCATCCATCCATCCATCCATCCACCCACCATCCACCCATCCACCATCCATCCATCTATCCACCATCCATCCATCCATCCATTTATCCATCCATCCATCCACCTATCCATCCACCATTCATCCATCTATCCATCATCCATCCATCCATCCACCATCCATCCACCATCCATCCATCCATCCATCCGTCCATCCACCATCCATCCATCCATCCATCCACCCACCATCCATCCATCCATCCATCCACCATCCATCTATC
>NW_011904499.1:0-2577 GCF_000151845.1 Pteropus vampyrus
CGCAAATGGCAGTATTTCATCTCTTCTTATGGCTGAGTAATATTCCATTGTATATATGTACCACAGCTTCTTTAGCCAATCATCTATCATAGGACATTTTGGTTCCTTCCATGTCCTGGCCACTGTGAATAATGCTACTATGAACATCGATGTACAAATATCTTTACGGAGATGAGTTTTCAAGTCTTTGGGGTAAATACCCAGTAGAGGGATTGCTGGAGCATATAGTAGATCAATTCTTAGTTTTTTGAGGAATCTCCATACTGTTTTCCATAGTGGCTATACCAATTTGTAGTCCCACCATCAGTGTATGAGGGTTCCTTTTTCTCTGCATCCTCTCCAACATTCGTTATTACTTGTCCTGTTGATTATACCCATTCTAACAGGTGTGAGATGGTATCTCATTGTGGTTTTGATTTGCATTTCCTTAATAGCTAGCGATGTTGAGCATCTTTTCAAATATTTGTTGGCTATTTGTATGTCCTCTAGAGAGAAGTGTCTGTTCAGGTCCTCTGCCCATTTTTTGAATGGACTTTTTTTGTTGTTATTGAGTTCTATGAGTTCTTTGTATATTTTGGATATTAGGCCCTTATTGGAGGTGTTGCTTGCAAATATATTTTCCCATTCGGATAGTTGTCTCTTTACCTTGTTGATGGTTTCTTTTGCTGTGCAGAAGCTTTTTAGTTTGATATAGTCCCATTCATTTATTTTAGCTTTTACTTCCCTTGCCCTTGAAGTCAAATTCATAAAATTCTCTTTAAGTCCAAGGTCTTTGAGTTCAGTTCCTATGTTTTCTTCTATGCATTTTATTGTTTCAGGTCTTATATTGAGGTCCTTAATCCATTTTGAGTTAATTTTGGTGTGTGGTAATAGACAACGGTTTACTTTCATTCTTCTGCAGGTGGCGTTTCAGTTTTCCCAGCACCATTCATTGAAGAGGCTTTCCTTTCTCCACTGTATGTTTTTGGTTTTTTTGTCAAAAAGTATTTGCCCATATAAATATGGGTTTACTTCTGGACTCTCGATTCTGTTCCACTGGTCCATGTGACTGTTTTGCTGCCAATACCATGCTGTTTTGATTACTGTCCCTTTGTAGTATAATTTGAAGTCAGGCAGAGTGATGCCTCCAGTCTCGTTCTTTTTTCTCAGGATGGCTTTGGCAATTCGGGGTCTTCTGTGCTTCTATACAAATCTGATGATTTTTTGTTCTATTTCTTTAAAAAATGCCAGTGGGATTTTGATGGGGATTGCATTAAAATCTATATAATGCTTTAGGTAATATGGTCACTTTAACTATGTTGATTCTTCCAATCCAAGAACACGGAATATCTTTCCACTTCTTTGTATTTTCTTTGATTTCTTTTAATAGAGTCTTGTAGTTTTCATTATACAAGTCCTTCACATGTTTCGGTAAATTTATTCCTAGGTATTTTATTCTTTTGGTTGTACTAGCAAAAGGAATTATTTTTTCCACTTCTTTTTCTGAGAATTCATTATTAGAGTATAGAAATCCTATGGATTTTTGAACATTGATTTTGTATCCAGAAACTTTACTGTATTTGCTTATTGTTTCTAGTAGTGTTCTTGTGGCGTCTTTAGGGTTTTCTATATAGAGAATCATGTCCTCTGCAAATAGTGATAGTTTGACTTCTTCGTTTCCTATTTGGATGCCTCTTTATATCTTTCTCTTGTCTGACTGCACTTGCTAGGACCTCCAATGTTATATTGAATAACAATGGCGCTAGTAGACAGCCTTGCCTTGTTCCTGATCTTAGAAGGTTTTTAGTTTTTCATCATTAAGTATAACGTTCGCTGAGGGCTTGTCATATATGGCCTTTATTATGTTAAGGTACTTTCCTTCTATATCGATTTTGTTAAGTGTTTTGATCATAAATGGATGCTGTGTCTTGTAGAAAGCTTTTTCTCCATCTTTTGATATGATTATAGGATTATTTTTAATGTGGTATATCACATTAATCGATTTGCGTACGTTGAATCATCCCTGTGCCCCTGGGATGAAGCCCACTTGATTGTGGTTTATAATCTTTTTAATATGTTGTTGTATTCGGTTCACTAGTATCTTATTTAGGATTTCTGCATCTGTGTTCATGAGAGAGATTGGTCTGTAATTTTTGTGTGTGTGTTATCTTTACCAGGTTTTGGTATCAGGGTAATAGTGGCCTCATAAAATAATTAAAAATATTTCCTCTTCTTTGATTTTTTGGAAGAGTTTGAGAAGAATAGTTATTAAATCTTCTTTGAATGTTTGGTAGAATTCACTGTTGAAGCCATCTGGTCCTGGACTTTTACTTTTTGGCATGTTTTTGATGACTGTTTCAATTTCCATACTGCTGATCAGTCTATTTAGATTTTCCAGTTCTTCTTGATTCAGTCTAGGAAGATTCTATTTTTCTAAGTACTGGTCCATTTCTTCTAGGTCATTAAATTTGGTGTTACTTTTTCATAGTATATTTTTTATTATTTTTTTATTTTTTAGGCATGGCAACCTTTGGTTGACCTCACAGATTGCAAGGACCTTGTCAGCTTACAATCCCTTATTTTTTATTTTTACGCCTA
>NW_011904500.1:0-1659 GCF_000151845.1 Pteropus vampyrus
AGCTGGATCCAGAGACTCAAATAATGTCATCAGGTTCCGATTCATGCCTCTTGGCCTTGCAGCTCCTTCTTTCTCTCTCAGGTCCATTCTTAGAGAGAATCTCCTGTCAAGGCTGCAGGACAGAGAAACTCCAATGGAAAAAGTCTGCCACAATCCCAGGAGCTACAACCACAGTCGGCTTGCATGTCATTGATCCTAAATGTGTCACGTGGATCAATCATAGTTGCCGGGAAAAGGAAGGCCCTGATGGTCTCAGTCCACCTGACACAGAAGGCGGGTCAAACCATGTGCATGAGAATTAGGGGGATGATTTCCCTGGGGAAATTGGGGTTTGTTTACCCAAAGGTGGTGGAATGGATTCTGGGAAGCCAGAAAAAAACAGTGTACTTTACGAAAATCTAATTTATTCCAGAGAGGCACCGTCCACAATGCCCAGCCTCCCATGTGAGGAAATTTTGTCTTTCCCCACCCTACCTGCTCTGTACACCTTCGATGACTGCCTCTACAGTCAGGGATCCTTGGATGTGGACAACAGAAGCGAGCTCTGGCCAACCTAAATAAAACAAATTTACGGAAGGTTCACAGACCAGAAGGAAAGCCGGAAGAAATGTTCTCCAGAAAAGCCAGAACCAAGGCAGCTGTGGAGTTCTAGAGAGAAGTAACTGACGGGCCATCTGTTCAGAGCATCACAGTGGGTTCCAGCCAACAACAGAGTGTGTGTCTCTTCTCTACAGAACCAAGATCTCAGGTGAAAAGTGTCCTCGATTATCCTCGATTATCCTGCCCACCCCTGGCCAGGATAGAAAAGGTAAAAGCCATCCCGATCCACAGATCCACCGAGGTCACACCCAACTGGCGTAGGAAGTAATTCCCCAGATCAAAATCAAGGTGCTGTTATTAAAAATGGGTGGGGGAGGGGTTTGGGGATGGAAAGTCGGGGCATAGATTCTGGTCTGCAAAATAAAATTCTAAATGCAAACCGTAATTGACCACTGATCCCTTTGGCTCCAGATACCCATCCATTCTCCATCTCTTCTTGGTTTACCCAGGCATAGCCTGAAAGAGTGACCTCCTTCCTGTCACTCCCATACACCTGAGGGCTGGTCTTGGGAGCTGCATCGGGACCCAGGCTCCAGAAAATCACCGTCGTCTGTGAGAGTGAAAAACACAGAGCCAGACTGAACACTATACAGAAGTTAAAATACCCCAGAAAAGTGGGAGTGTGTGCAAATGCAATGAAAATAAAAAATAAGCTCTATCATAGTAAATATCAAACTCAGGGGGTGGTTCACAGAGGGAAGGCGGTGAATGTGACAATGGAGGGTAACACAAGAAGCTTTAATCATACTTGTAAAGTGTGATCTTTTGTGGTATGGTTTGTTGCTCAATACTTTTCTATATGCTTGAAATACTTTTTGAAAAAATCAAGGACAGGTAGCCAACCCATGACCCGTAATGGTTTCTGCCCCCGTGAGTCTGCACGTCTTCCTTACAGAACCTCTGAAATGTGAGCACTTGCTGGTTCTACCGAGCAGCCGGCTCTTCCCTGCTCCATCTTCAGGATCAGCCGGATACTTTTGCTGTGTAGCTGGGGAGTGAGGATGCCCTCCTCCCTGTAGCATTTTGTCACATTGTAATTTGTGTATTGATCATTAGTCA
>NW_011904501.1:0-2072 GCF_000151845.1 Pteropus vampyrus
AGCGATCTGACAGCATGATAGGAAGGAAAGAAAAAAGTGGCTTGCTGAACATAAGCGGAACTGGTGACCTGAAGGAGTGAATTTGATAATCAAAATATACTGAACACCAGAGATGTCGATTACCGTTTGTACGATTAATCTGGGAGTAATGGATGCCCCGCACTGGACTAACTAGGAAATTACTCGAAAACAAGACATGCAATTAGAAATGTATCTTGGTCGATGCCCTCGACTGTGACGCAAACAGCTGCAATCATAGTAAAGGAGAAATCCCAAACGCTTCCCATACTTCTTTGCGTGGAAACCAACACGGTGACCTCTGCTTTATTCCAAGTACCTAGTCAGTGCCCAGTGAGACCTAACAGAACATGGGCTCACCTGTCAGGTGCACAGGTTCTGATTCCACTCTGCAACAAGATACCAGGTCCCTCTGAGCATAGGTTTCCTCCAGAAAAGATATAATAAGGCACTCGTTTCAAGGGTTGTTTCAAAGATTACACTTGCATACAGAGGTCCTCTCTTGCAGAGCAGGTGCTCAGTGCTAGCTCTTTACTCTTTCGCCCGTCACTGTTGCTAGTTTCTACCCATAGAAATGAAGAAGTGATTTTTAAGGATCCTGGATAAAAGAGAAGGCTGAATTATAAAATAACAATAATAAAAGGAAAACATAAAAGATAAATATATGAATAATAAAATGTCGATGACTGCATCTCTATCAACAATTACTTTAAAAATAAATAACTGTTTCCATCAAAAGGCTTAGGGTGGCTGAATGGATAAGAAAACAAGACCTTTACATATGCTGCCTACGAGTGACTCACTTGGGAGTGAAAGACACCTATAGACTTTTTGGGAAAAGATATTTTATGAAAACAGATACAAAAAAAATCAACTGGGTAGAAGTTGATTATACCAGACAAAGTTGATTATACTTATACCAGACAAAATGGACTTTAAAACAAAGGCTATAACAAGGGATAAAGAAAGACCCAGTCGTCCCACTTCTGGGTATTTATCCAAAGAAACCCAAAGCACTATTTTAAAGGGACATGTGCAACCATATGTTCATTGCAGCATTATTTACAACAGCCAAGACACGGAGGCAACCTGGGTGTCCATCAATGCGTGAATGGGTAAAGAAGATGTGGTTCGTATATAAAATGGAATGTTACTCAGCCATAAAATAAAGGATGAAATTTTGACATCCGTCACAACAAGGATGGACCTCGACGGCATTGTGCTGAGTGGAGTAAGTCAGACAGAGAAAGGCAAATGCCATGTGATTTCACTTACATGTGGGATCTAAAGAACAAAATAAATGAACAAACGACAAAACGAACTCATAGATACAAAGAACATTTTGATGGTTGCTAGGTGGGACCAGAGTCGGGGGGTTGGGTGAAAAAGAGGAAAGGATTAACAAGTATAAATTACTAGTTACACAGTAGCCATGGGGGTGAAAAGTACAGCATATGAAATATAGTCAGTAGTACTGTAATAACTATGCAGGGTGTCAGATGGGTACCCAGGTTATCAGGGTGGTCACTTTGTAAGAAATATAAATGTCTAAGTACTATATTGTGCACCTGAAACTAATATAATAGTGTATGTTGACTATAACTAAAAATACAAAAATTCTTTTTAAGAAGTTAAGAAAGCCGAGGGTGTTTCACATGGGGAGAGTGTAGGACTGAGGACTCAATATTTGGACTTTGGAAATGGGGTTTTGGTTCCGTCGACCCTATCTGGCACAAGGGGCTCTCTCTGGCATTGAAAGGATGGAAGAAATAAAACTTATCTATGCTTTACATCATTACAACCTGAAAAGATTTCCAAAGTACAGCAACAGGCCGGCTCCACACTACCACATAAAACTTTTACTCAAGTGGCAGTGAAACTTCATATCTGTAGCCTCTGTGGGCCTGTGTCCTTGTGCAAGGTCTCAGGTCCTCAATGAAGAATTTACGGGCAGGTAATCTAAGGACCATGGAGTTAGATCTGGAGGGCTGTGGCACCCTCTGAATGTCGTGCCGAAAGGACAGGCTGGTGACTGACTGATTGGGATGTAACCT
>NW_011904502.1:0-2464 GCF_000151845.1 Pteropus vampyrus
CTTTCTTAAAAACTTTATTTGTAAAGTTTTTGTATAGTACAAAGATATCCTGCATAGCTTTCACCCAGCTTCTCCTAATATCAATATTTGAAACAGAATAAAGACAATTATTAAAGCCAAGAAAATTAACATGGATAAAATGCCATCAACCAATCTGAAGACCTTACATGACTTTTGTCAATTTTTACACCAATGTCCCTTTTCTGGCCCAGAATGTGATCCAGAATTCCACATTGTCTTTAGTTGCTGTATCTCCTTTGTCTCCATCAATTTAGGACAGTTCTTCAGTCTCGTTTGTCATTTATGTTTTGTTTTATATTTTGAAAGAACACTGGTCAGTTATTTTGTAGAACATCCTTCAACTTGGATCTGTCTGGTGTTATCTCATGATTAGATGCAAAGTTATACATTTTTGGTGAGAATGCTACAGAAGTGCTTCTGTGGGTATATTATCAGGGGGTATACGTGGTATCTATTTACTCTCCACTTCTGCTATCATTTATATTTTTAGCTAAATTGATCCCCTTTTATAACTTAATACTTGATTTAATTTAACCATAAGAAATGCTATTCCCCAAATTGTGATGGGTTTAATACTCTATAGCTATTAAAATGAAAATATTTTTTTCTTGTACCACCTCAAATCATCTTGATGACCTCCAGGGCTATGTGTACCACTTTTGACAAAAGCTGCTTTAGATTGTGTAGGATCTTTGGAACTACGCAGCGTTGATTTGGTTCATTGTATTATTATTATTTTCAAAGGGCAATAAGAATGGTCAGAATGTTTACCTGTTTAATCTCTCTTAGATTCAGTAGCAGAGAAGTTTTAGAAGGTAAGGCATGAGTCTTCCATCTTGGTGTTCCAACCTGGCTTCCTCAGCTTCCCAATCTTCTGGAGGGTCATGGCTTGTTAACATTACAGATTTCTTAGCACTGAGAAATCAGCCTATTTAGTAGCTTTGGGGTGAAGCCCTGGACTCTTCCATTTTAACAAGTCCCCATCCATGGATGAGATCTCCACTTATGATGAAATTTTCCTGTCCCTTCAGCATCCTGAAGATATATAAATTTCAGCAGATATATAAATTTCCATATAAGAAAAACAGAGAAATCTGAGAAACTATGGGACCTGGCTCCCAAAAGTAAACCATGAAACAGGAGCTCGTGCAGATATCTGTGGAAGCTGCCATGTCAGTCCAGGCTACTGCACCTGAGCCTGCCACGCTGGAGCCATGTCTACTTTGCTTCCCAGTCTCATAGAAATACCACTCACTGGAAACTCTTCGCTGAACTGGACAGAGAAGCAATCCTGGGAAACACTATTCCCAGATTTCATGGTATGCCAGGCTGAACAACAGACAATCCAACACAGCCATGTTTTGCCCAGTTGGCATTCTAAGACACAGTGTAACCACATTAACTTTTGAATAAAGACCATGACAACACCATGTTTATACCTAACCTGATGCGACCACCCTTCAACCACCTGAAGGCATACTATGCCTTTCCCCCAAAGTGCAAACGTCTCTTATGGCACTTGGTCTCTTCTAGCTGAGCCGCATGCCTGTTTGATGTCTGTGACTTAAATGCAGAGTTACAGAGTTACCACCATTAGTGTACCTCAGATCTTGACAGGATGAAAATAGGAGAGGGAAGAAGAGGAAAACAAGTATATTCATATGAAAGCAAGAAAAAATACACATAAATTCTGTAGTCTTCATTCTGCAATAGTCACATGGCCTTAACAATGTGACTTATCTTCTTACTTCCCCTTTCTATCCTATATCCTCTTGGCCCTCATCTGAGATTTGTTCTTAGTCTCGTGGCTTCATTTCTTAGTGGTTCTGCCTACACTGGGCTGCTGAAATTTTCTATTAACCATAGGATACAGTATACCAGAGGTACCCCAGAGGATCCTGGAGTCCAAGTGCCTACACTTTGATTCTGCTGTCAGCACCCCAGAAGGCCTCTCAGGAATCTCTGCTTTAGGGATCTCCTGCTCAGCCTACTAGCAGGGACCAGCCTGACTGGGAAGGGGTTAAGTAGGGAGCAGAAGAGAGGGCATTTTTCTCGTGGGTGCTGGACAGTGGCCCAGCAGATACTCAAGGTCACATAGCCAGAGAGGGCAGAGTTAATGATAAGGTTAACTCACACTTTTTAATTGTTTACCATGTGCCAAGACCTGAGCCCAGCTGCTCCAGGGATGTGGAAGTGAGCTGGGCACTCTGGGGACTCACTTGGACTTCTTTTATCCCACCCTGACCCTGAGCCCTACATCCAGGAAGCTGGGCCAATTCATCCAGGAAGCTGGGCCAATTCTGGGGCAGTTAGTGTGGGGGGCAGGCAGCCTAGCAGGGCCCGTGGGAGGCGCTCCATCCCTTGGGAATGAAGAAGGCATGTGCCATGGAGTTGGGAAGGAGTCAGGGTGCGAGCATAGGCTGTGAGCAGTGCTGGGGCCCAG
>NW_011904503.1:0-1882 GCF_000151845.1 Pteropus vampyrus
GATGAGTTTGGGATGGTGTACCGGAGGCGGGCTCAGATAAATGCAGCTTGGTTGAGACTCCACACAGGAGAGCTCTCTTCCCATCTGAGATCACATTTTGTTCAGTGAGTTGATATTATGCAAGTTGAACTAGGGATAGAGACTAGAGGAAACTTCTAAATATCAGACCATTTTTGTTTTTTCCTTTTTTTTCACTGCTTGATTTTCATTGCATAATTTACAGTATTTCAATATAATACTAATCCCTTCCTCTCTTTTTTCAACAAAGAAGTGTCTTGTAACATCCTTCTTTCTTCTCTTAACCTCTGGCTAGGGTTTCGCTTAATGTGGAGAGAAAGAAATGAGTTAATGCTTGTCTTTGAATTTAAAAACTAACTTTTGAAGCCCAGGACAAAGATATTGTATTTGAGAGTAAAACGTGTATTTATGGATGGCGTGTTGCTAGAATCTACTTTTTATTTTGGTGCTTCATTTTGTGTTTTGTTTTGCATGCCAACATTATTTTTTGTTTTGAGCACTAAATAATAGATTTGGGGCTAATCCATGAGAAGTAAGTAACAAGTAAGACTACTTCATCCCTGGAAAGTAACTAAGGGCTGGGCCTGGGAGAAGGGAGGCCACTCAGAAGAAATATGACTACTGCTTAGGCTTTAGTGAGTCACTGTTCCCTCTCTACTGCCAGTCTCCAGTTATGGGCAGGGGATTGATAGAAACCCCAGCGAGATTTGGGGAGGGAATACATGGGTCTGTGCTCAGACCCTGAGTGAGACCCAGGAGAGTGAGCAAAGTGCTCTGGTTTCCTTTCTCTGAGACAGCAGCTGTTTGCGGAGAGGGCAGTGTGCTGTGTGCAGGAGTTAAAGGGACTAGGGCAGCCCTCTGAGCCTTGCACATGCCCAGATAATCCTACGGGGCAGGGGCAAGAAAGTAGCTAAGACAGAGTGAGCAACCCTGAAAGAGCCTAAAACTGGAAGAGGCAGCATGACCTCCAGCAGGGACCTGATGACCCAAGGTCATCGGAGGACTGTTCACATCAGCACCAGATACAGCAAGGACTGCAGATCATGGGACAAGTTAGATATTAGCGGTAGGCTGTGGAGGCCCAAGGATGGCTGTGGACCTGCTGCCTCACCCCACCGCTGTCTGATGCTGCATAAACTCCTCCCCTGCTCAGCCCTTCAATGGGCTGAAAAATCTTGAACTGCCCTATCTTAAGCCTATACGGACTGAATTTACTGAGAATAGACTGAGTATACCTGGATATACTAAATAAATTTTTATTAGTAGTGGAAAAAAATAGATAATTGAGACAGAAAAATATAAGAAAATTGAATTTTTATATATTTTTTTGTGGCTTTTGAAATTCATAACCATTTCAGCTGGGTTTAATATGCAGACTGTATTTTTCCTTGGGACAGCCTTATTCATAGCTGCAATCACTACGTCTCTCTGAAAGTCTTCTCCGATGCCCTTTGTACCCCAAGGTGGCAGTGAAATTTCTTTCTCACACTTAAGTGCCCCAGTATTCAATTTATTTATTTTTATGATGTTTATCACTTCTCACTATAGTTATTTTTATGTACTGCAAATACAGTATTTATACATTATACAACAGGATATTTATTCAAAGAGGTTAAGATGTTGATAAATAGTGAATGCCAATTTACATCTTCAGGTTTCTTTGATTTCTAATGCTCTACTTTTGTTGTTTCCTTTCAGTGGTCATTAATCCTGGTGTTATATTAGAACCACCCTAGATTCTTATAAAAATTACTAAATGCACTGGCCCGATCTGGACTCAAGTCAATAGCCCAGAAAATTAATACTTCCCTCCTGCTCTCCCTCCCTCTTTCTCTCTGTTCTTCCTTCCTTCTTCAGTGCTCAA
>NW_011904504.1:0-1975 GCF_000151845.1 Pteropus vampyrus
TCTAGGCACTGTGACAGCTCAGCTTTCCTTCTCTGGGGAGGGAAAGGCATGCCTAATTTTTATTCTTTCTGAGAAGTTTTTCTGTCATAACCCATTGACTTACAGTTTTGAATCACGATTCCAGCACTGTGGAATGCTCCATGTAATGAATTGCTTTTCTTAGACCTTCTTGTAACAACAAAGATCAAGCCCGCCAATTGCCTAGGTATCTCCGTGTTTGGAATAGTCATTAAAACTCCTGTTCGTCGTGTTCAGGAACTTCACCTGGGCTAGCCCAAGGGTCAAGGTTCAAAGTCACGGCCAGCTACAGAGCCATGAGCTCCCACTCAGCTCCATAGCCTATGGAGTAACAGTCTTTAAACTCTGTGGTTGAGTAATGAGTGGTAATTAATTCTCACAGCATTCCTCTGGAAGGAACCGTGACTTGGGGTCCTATTAAAAAGACGGATTTTTTTATTATTTGAAGACGGATTCAAACCGTAAGAACTGAGTTTATTACTGAAATCTTTTAACCGCATGAGGAGACGAGGGAGGGCGTGTGGAATCGTTAGTGGACGATGAACTACCCAGATGGAGATTTTACGGGGCCTTTCAAAAGGGAGGAGACAGAAGGAGGCAGGCAGATGCCGTAGTCAAGAAGACTTAGGCTGGAAATACGGAGGTGCCTCCTGACAGGGGAGAAACGAGGCAAAGGTAAGCGTGAGATTAGCTCGCCAGAGGTCTTGTTCTGTTTTTGAGCAGGACGTATGTTCCCCGACTTGGCGCTCTCTCCCTGGGCCCATACCGAGGCCTTTGAAAATGTCTCATGGTCCCTACGCCCTCTCTCCCTGTCCTCGCGGTCAGGATGGGTTCTAGTCCTCACGCCTATACTGGGGTGACTCTCGAAGTTCCCCACTCTTAGCCCGATTGTGAAAACAACTCTAAACCGGTAAGTTTTTGCCCTTTGATGCTGTAGGGCCATTTAGTTATTCTCTCCTGTCATCGGGCAGCCTAGGAAGGAAGCAGGGTGTGCACTCTTATGGGACAGAGGAGGCATGGCTGGGGGGCCAGCTCACTTTCGGGGAGCCTAGTTCAGGACACGCCATATGGCGGTGCCAGGAGCTTGAGATACAGCACTGGGGAGACAGAGTCCAGCTCTCGGGGACCTGACGCTCTGTTACAGACAACAGAGTGTCGGTCATGGGAACACGTGCTCCGGAGAAGGAGACGGCGAGCTGAATGGGACAGGGAGTGACGGCGGCCGGTCGCCCACGAGGTGTCGTTTTATATGGTGTGCTGTGGGGCAGGAAGTCCTCCTGGCTGAATGGAGGATGGGGCCAAGCCTCAGGTGTGATGGCGGGAGAGCGTCCTGGCAGAGGAAATGCCCTGAGCAGGTGTGCTTGCTGTCATAGAGGGGCGACACGGGGGCCAGCAGAGCGGGGGCCAGCGGGCGAGGCCAGAGCTGTGGCCGGCAGGGCCCCGTCGGCCATGGTGGAGACTTCGGCTTTGTCCTCATCAGAGGGTTCTGAGCAGCAGACTCGGTCATGACCTGCGCTCTACATTCTGGCCCCGCCGTTGGGGGGACAAAGTCTGAGAAGACTAGCAACGATCAAGGGGAGACGTGGCGTCAAGGGGAGACATGGTAACAGTGGCATGGGGCTGGGTGGAGGCTGCGGATTTGGCAAGAAGAGAGAAGATCGGGTTTGGATGTGTTTGAAGGCAGAGTGGACAGAGTTGGTGCTGGACGCGAAGTGCGTTGGGGGGTGGGGCGGGGGAGGAGGCAGCAAGTCAGAGCCGGGTCGACTCCAAAGCTTTTGTCCCTAGAGGCACACTCCTTGCAGGGTTGGGGAGGCCTGTGGCAGGCGCGAGGGGGCGTGAAGCGTTCCCACGTGCATGTTGCAACGTTGGCGGGAGTTTCAAGGTGAAAGTCGAGGGTATGAGTCTGGAGTTCAGGGGGGCCCGCCTGGCTGGAGATGTCGGATGCGTCAGCATAGTG
>NW_011904505.1:0-2328 GCF_000151845.1 Pteropus vampyrus
GCTCCAAGAAAAACAGCCTCCCCATCCCCCTGGCACATACCCCATTCTTCTGGCATAATCATCACTGAGATTCGTTTGATCTCAACAATATATTAGGACCAGTTCTAATAGGCAAGCACTGTGTGATCATTGGCTGGGACAGAAATCTGCAGTATGCCCTGACATCCAACTGGGCTGACTGCATGCACTCAATTCGTTATTTTATCCAAGAGCCATTTACAGAATGCCCACCATGCCGAGGGCTAGGGGCTGGAGCTACAACAGTGAACAAAACAGGTGGATTTCCCTGCTCTCCTGGGATTTAAAGTCCAGTAGGAGAGACAGGTTTTAAAGTATATAAACTATGATACGTAGATGAGTTCTTAAAAAGGACAAGATGCTGTGAGCATATGTTATAGACTGACTGTTTATGTCCCTATAAACTTAATATGTTGAAACCGCACCTCCAAAGTGGCATCAGGAGGTAGAGCCTTCGGGAGGTAATTATGTCACGAGGGAGGATCTCTCATGAAGGGATTAGTGACCTCATGTAGGAGACCTCAGAGAATTCCTTTGCCCTCCGCCATGTGAGGACACAGTGAGAAGACAACTGTCTATGAACCAAGAGGCGGGCTCTCGCCAGACATCAAATCTGCCAGCACCTTGATCTTGGACTTCCAGCCTCCAGAACAGCGAGAAATAAATTTCTGTTGTGTAAGCCACCCTGTCTGTGGTATTTTTTGGTCACAGCAGCCCAGACAGACTAAGGAGCATGCAATTCGAGAGAGAAGTCAGCATTGGCTTTTCTGAGGACATTGTTTTGGAAGTGAGACGTGAAGAATAAGTCAGATTTAACTAGGTGACGAGGTAGAAGATGGTGGTTGGAGGTGAAGGGCAATTCAGGCAGAGCGAACTACTGCAGGAGACCAGTCGGGATCATGCGCCATCACAGCTGGAGACACAGGTCCCGTGAGAACACAGAAGAGGCACCTAACCATGAGTACAGGTCACGGGGGTGGATGAGTTAGTGGCAATGGTGACCTCTTAGCAGAACTAGGAAGTTTAATGTACAATCTCTTGTGCCCTTGGCTACACCTCTTGCATGCAGTTCCTAGACTTGGAAAATTTTTCCAGTTTAGGCATGTCTTCTCCTAAAGGTGGAAGCCAGAAATTCACACTTCTAGACACCCTCACGGCTCAGAGGTAGGTGTTGTTCCTGGCTGTGTACCCTCCGAGCTCATTTATCTGCTCCTGCTGGAGATGCTGTGAGTTACCTAATACAATCTAACATTTTCTCTTTCCTTCCAGAGTAGCTAAAATGGATTCTGTTGTTTGCAACCAAGAACTCTGACAAAAACAGGAAGGATGATTAAGTAAGTAGAGGAAAGAGGTGAGAAAGGAGGCAGGAAAGGAGCCTATGAACAGGGGTGAAAAACAGTATGACGTGGCAAGGAGAATATAATTGTGTGGGATGCAAATTTTCCCAAAGTCTGAGAAGGAAATATCTTCAGCTTGGGAGCAAATAAGCCCTAGGGTTGCTTCTGTGTTCCCAACCTGCTGGGAGCTTGTTGGGCATCTGCTATTCCAAACAGATTAGGGCTGAGGGGACATGTAAGGAGGCTATAGGAAGAGAAACGTTGGCTGCAATGAATACAGACAGTATCTTGTCCACAAAGTTAGGGGACAACCTGTATCTCCTCAGGCCCTTTAATCATCTTCTACAGGTACAAGTGTGTGCAAGAACGTATTTTTGAGAATTAGAAGCCCTGGGCTAGAGACCACAACCTTTTAAATGTGTGGCCTTGGGCACAAGGTCTCTTCCGTTCTGATCCTCAGTTTCCTCATCGGTAAAGTGGGGGTCATAAAACCTTTTTGTTCTCCCACAGGTAAAATGTAAAGTGGCAAATAAATGTGATAGATGGTTCGCACCATCTTTGTGGTGTCAAACAGATGCAAAAAAAAAAAAAAATTAAGATGGGTCAGCGGGTTCTGATGGGCCCCGAGGCCACAGGTAGGAATTAGTGCCCATCAAGAAAGGAAAAGCTCTTGACAAAGATGTTAAGACTGCTATAGTCAGTCGGGACTCTCTCTTATGGTTGCAAGTGACACAAAACTTATGCCAAAGTGGCTTCAGATGAGAGAGAGAGAGGGAGAGAGAGAAAGAGAGAATGAAACACAACTCACATCTCATATCGTCCAAAAGCTCAATGATTCAGGCATAACTGGATTCAAGAACACTAGTAATAAAATCACAACTCCGTCCCTCTCCATCTCTCATTCCATTCTTGTTCCTGGCCATTTTCAGCCGGTCTTTCTTCCTGCTGCCAAGAGGGTTGTAGCAGCCTCAGC
>NW_011904506.1:0-2201 GCF_000151845.1 Pteropus vampyrus
CACCACTTCTTCCTCCCACCTCCAAACACATACTCTGAGCCAGTCCTGAAGGCAACTCTGTTTATTGGGCACAACCACGTTCCAGAAAAGACATCCTGGCTGCTGCAGGCCTGCAGCTCCCCTGCTGAGGCAGAGCCTGCTTTTCTGAATTTGTTTGCCAAATTCATGTGTCCTCAAATGGGCCTTCTCACAGAGAAGTCTGATCGGCAAGCCTTACAACATCTTTATTGCTTTAAAAGAAAGGAAGAAATGTTTGCTTCTAATTACCACATTTACAGCTTCTTCTTCTCTCCTGTAGAAAACAGACCCAGCTCCATTTTTAAAACTTGCAAATATTTCACATTTGTTTGGAAAGCAGATTTCCTTCTAGGTTTTTGGAAGCTGAAGTCACTGACACATGGCTGCTGGGTGATATCGTTGCTGAGAGCAAACATTACTTGCTTCTCACACAGCCAAACCTGCCTTTCAGGCCATGCCGAGGGCAGGGAGGGGTAAGCTTGGTGTGGAACAGTCCCAGAGGCTGCTGGGAGTGATACTTCTCTGCCTGCAGAAGCCTCGAAAAGAAGAACTGAATGAGGTGTGTGATGGTCTGTCCCAAACCCTGTCCTCAACCCCCCAGAACCTGTCCCAATCACCAGTTCTAGTTCAGACTTCTATTTAGCATGGGACTGCAGGAACACCTGGAATCCATTTGGGGAATAAAAATGGAATTGCATAGATCTTGGGATGTCAGGCCTCTGGTCTGATTTGTGTCCATTCTGAGTCTGGTCCCAGTTACCATTGATCTCCCATTATCTGTTAGATCCTTTTTTATAAAGGGCACTGATACACCAAGAACTAGATCCAGTCTGCTGTGACCAGGCTCTTTGGGATCCTGCTCATTATTGTGATCTCCTTGGTCCCCAGGTCAAGTCTTCCTCTGTGCATATTCATGATGATTAAGTGTCATGGGGATTGTAAGACTAATATAAACAAGAATGTTAGCACTAGGAGGAAACTCTTACATTACAGAGGGGACCATAAGGCTCAGCCAAGAGAAGTGACCTTCTCAAGGTCGTACACTAGTTAATGCCAGAGGTAGGATGAGAACCAAGAAATCCCAACTCCCAAACAATGTTCTTTCTACCACACTTCATTTTCAAATTTTAATGAGAACCGGAATATGTGTATAAGTCAGTCAATACATTCTTTTCCCAGAAGAGAAGGTTACTTGGGGACATCATTATGAATAGAAATGTTATTTAGAGTATACAGAGGGCCAGTCCAGAGTTTGTGCTGGAGAGAAAGGGGTGAACCCAAGAGTCAGGGGTGTAAGAAGCTATGCTGAGAAATTCATACAGGAGACAACTCATTCATCATGGCGGGTGCAGGGAAGACCAATGCAGCTGAGAAACTTTCTTTAACTCTCCGGACAGTCATTAAAGAACCAGAAAAGCAGCAGGGCTCCCAGAGGAACCTAAATCTCTAAATTTGAAATGGACTTATTCTGAGAAAGAGGAGAGAAGCCAACAGAGGGAAAAGTTAATCCCTTCTTAAATGCTCTTTGTTCCTGCACACAAGCTGAAGCAAGTAGGAGGAATGTCTAGTCGAGAACTCCCAGTGAGAAAAGTCTGGTCAGTTGATTCGTTTACCTTACAGCCAGTCCAAGAGAGGACATCTGCAGGGACTTAAAGGGACACTTCCATTTTATGGGGAAAATAACCTGGCTGCTGGAATGGAGCTGCAGTTGTGTCCATTCGCATCTTGGTTGAGTGCCACAGTCGGGAGATAAAAATATTTCCCTGATGCTAAGCATGGGGCACAGAGTTCTGAGGGGCTGCCGATAGGATATAAAGGCTCCATCCCCGACTCTCTGGAAAAATACAAGCAAGGAAATTTGAACTTGGCTCTTGAATAGGCTCATTTTGTTTATCAGTATAACCTGAGCACCTAGCAACCCCTAGGGCTTAGTTTCTGGTGACTTGCCCCTTCTGAGGCTCTGAAGACTGCCAAAAAGGGCTGACCCTGCATAGCCCAAGCCTGGTTGTCCTCAAATTCCAATCAAAGAAAAAAATTGAAGATGACGAGAACGTGTCTAATGGGCTAGACAGCCATCCTAGGGCATGCCCTTTGCTCCAATCCGGCACCAGAGTCATGTTTGATGGGGTTCCCTAAAGCCATCCTGGTCACAAAGGAAATGAGCTAGAAGAAGTATTATTTCT
>NW_011904507.1:0-2387 GCF_000151845.1 Pteropus vampyrus
AAAGGGGAGAGGGGTTGTAACACAAACGTATCTGAACCCAAATAGCACGCAATATTTGCTTTATGCACAGGGCACCTTGGAAAAAGAGAAGACAAATAAATGAATTTACACGTTTGTGTTACAGCTAATTTCAGGAGTAACTAATTTTTACACTAACTGAATATTCTGAACACTAAATAAAATTCCAGTCGATGTTTTTAAAAATGAAAGATTTGGTTGTAACAGTGTCAGCTTCCCCACAGTTATCCGTCTCCGGCCTTAGTCAAATAGCGTGACTGACGTTAACACTACTTATAAGATAATTTTATACCTTTTCAAACAGGAAGTGATTTCTTGGCTTGGGGAAAAAAATATCTGGTAATTTTTTCCATGTCATTTGTATATTTTGTAACCCTTACAAATATAGAAAAAAAGGTATTCATATTTTTTAATGCCAAAATTTATAATAACTTCTACCATTGCTGTGGCTCAATTTTAATACTTTTAATTAATATTGATACAATTAATATTGAGTCTTGAGGCTCAACTATTGTTATTTCTTTCAAAGATCACCTCTATTGATTCCATTTAAACTCCACTATTTATATTCACCGAGAAATATTTTATTTACATGCAAGTCTATGACTTTGCATTTGTATCTACACAAGTACAATTTTCAAATGTTTTACAAAAATAATTTACATATCTGTAACTTACACAAATGAGAATTTTGATTATCTTTTACTATACCATAACATTTTTTCTTTGAAAATACCTATCAAAATGCATCATCTTAATGACTGCAAAATAGTTTATTGCAAAACTTGCTATAATGTATTAGATCACGTAGTTGACTAATTTTACTAATTTATTGCTAGACATACAAGTTCCTTCAGTAGCAAATATTTACTCGGTTCTTACCGTGGACATACATTGTCCAAGGAATTAAAAACATAGCAAAGTACAAACACAAAGTTTTTGTCCTCCTGGAATTTTTTTAGTTTTGTTTCTACTCAAAAAACAAAACAAAACAAAATAAAAAACAAAAAAACACATGTGCACAAAGTTTCTGAGCTGCAGAAAAAGTCAGTGATTATTTCTGAGTGTAAAATATGAACACAGAGATTTCACTGTGGTTTGAGATTAGCAAGGGGTTTCTGCCACCATATAATCTCACACCTTAGTGTCTATTCCCAAACCACCTCCAAATAAACATAGAGTCAAAAAAGGAGGAGGAACAGGTGGAGAGCATGCTCTGCAAACGCAGAGTGATCGTCAAGATCGCTCTCCTCCCTCCGTTCCAATCAGATTGGTTTCCTGAGCTCTTCTCATACAGAAAATCTGGAACATTCCATAGTAATGACAGAAAGAATTTGTCCCCGTTTCAAGGTTTGCTCCTGTCCTCTCACTGGTGGCAGGACGCCTGTATTTTCAATGAGCTCTCACATACTGGGTGTGGTCGGCACAACCAGCTCATGGTCAAGTATCTGGCATTTTTTTATAGTATCCCTCCAGATCTCTCCTCTCCTCAACTTTCCTCGTCTCGTCTTGTCTCTTCACTTCTCTCTTCTCTCTCTCTCTCTCTCTCTCTCTCTCTCTCTCACACACACACACACACACATTTAGACATTTTAAAACCTAAAACTGATATATTCCAAAATCCTCCCTTTCAGATAAAAACAAAAACAAAAACAAAAACAGACCAAAAGAGGTTAAAATTTATCACTCAAAGACAATCTGGTCTGAGAAGCCTAGATCCTTTTCCCACTGACTAGACCATGCTTTTGTAACACACGGGCCCCATCCTTGACTCTGAAATGCCTTTGAACCTGTATGGCCTTGTTATGCCACTGTGCTGGGTATAATAAGAACAGCAAAGGTACGGTACCAGAAACTCCACTGAATGCAGGTGTGCGGTGACCAAGGTAAACGCAGCGCCGTGGGAAAAGACGCCTCCCACCTCAGCTACCCCCAGTGCACCGCCCCACCCCCCGCCCCCTGCACACACACCTCAAAAGCAATGACGCTATCAGTGGACAGTAGACAGGGATGCCAGCAGGCATTAGAAAACCACCTGACACAAAGGTGACACATGTGGCAGTGGTTCAAGTCTCCTGGTTCTCCTTTGGCAAGGTCCTGGGAACCAGAAATGGCACTTCGGATGATGCCTCCGGAACGGGGCGCTGATCTTTTGGCGGTGAGTAGTGCACATTTCAGGGGCAGTGTCGAGGGCTTGGAGGGCCCCCAGCTTGACAGGGGCTGCAGGGACCCCGTCCGAAGCAATTGGCCAAGATTACAGCAGGGCACCCTTCGGACTGCAGGGGGCGCACCTGGGCTCCGGGCACCGGGAAAGTGGGGACAGAAGGGCTGATGTATGATGGAGCCCCAGGGACAGTGAGGATGTCTGT
>NW_011904508.1:0-1798 GCF_000151845.1 Pteropus vampyrus
TAAACACCACAAAGCTTCATGTTTCTGTGGCTTTCAGTCAAGGTACCATTCAACAATCAAATTTTTATTTTAAAAACTATTATTATTAGGAATTTTGCTTGTTATAGAGTGTCTTATGGAAGGCTTTTTGTGAGGACAGATGGCTACGTATTTGAAAATGCTAATTTAATTCTCAAAATAAATGTAAGATTTTTTTCTCCATTTTTCACTAATTTTCTTATCTTGATGGCTTTTATCTGTCAGAATGATTTTTAATAAGAGATTTTTATGAAGGTTATTTCTAAATTCCAAAAGCCAACTTGGCCTGTCTTTTAAATATTGAATCGCTTTTATCTTTATACCTTTTTTCAAACAACCACATTGAGTTTGATGTGCCAGCTCACTAGTTATTAACCGTGTGACCATAGCCAAGGTTTCATTTGCTTTTTACATAGGTTTAGTAATCTTAAAAACAGAGAAATTAATATTTAATTTTCAGTTTGCCTGGTATAGAGTAGGTGTAGCTACTATGATCATTATTCATCAATTTCCTTATATTTTCCTGTATTTTTCAAAAAAAATTAGAATGTCAAAGACAGTTTCTGAATGCAGTATGATCAGTTTTTATTATAGGATATTTACATGGGACACAAAAATTTGACAATGATCTGAATAATCCCAATGATAATTCAGATGAAAGACTAAGCACAATCACTTTGAAAGTGAAGCCGCAAACACCAAGTCACTACTACAAAACCTGTCATTTGGTTTTACAGAAATCATAAAGGTTAAAGCATTGCTCCTGGTTCTTCAGTTTTACAATCTTACATATGAATCTGACACCAAGATGTTAGTAATTAATAAAACTCAAACCTCTGAACCCTAGTTTAAAGTGTTTTGCCTTTCTCAATGATTTTACTTTTTGTAAAAATTCAAACTTAATTTCATAAAGTTTAGAATTCATAATGAATTCTCTCTGTATTCGCAGCACTTTTAATATTAGAGAATTAACTGAGAATGCCTGGAGTATTGATAGTGAAACTTACTAGCACCACCTCCAAGATGAATGTATAACCAAGTGCAAATAAAAATTAGCACTCTGTTTCCATTCCTTCTACTAACTCACAACTCCCACAAGCCAAACATTACCACTTATTCAGAACAGATTTAAGACTAGGAGATTAAAGCCCAGGAGACAGATGAACTTTAGCACATTATTTTTAATCAGATAAGATTTATCCTCTTGCCTTGACCCTTTTTCCTCTTTTCTCCCCAATAACTAATTAATCTATTGTATTTAACATATACAAGATCTTAAGATCAGTGTCCAGGCTGCTTATGCGCTTTCCTTTTCGCCAGTGTCTTTCAATCTCTCTCTCTCTCTCTCCGACACTAAAACATTTCACCTTTTTAGAGAATGGTTTTTGAAATATTTTATGCTTGTGTGTGTGTATCTCATACTATAAGGTATTTCAGTGGGTAAAAAAATCTTCCTAATTGTTTTGCTAAATTGCTCAGCCCACTATACCACTGTGCATTTCTTCTGAGTTACTCAAAGTTTTGATCTTATAGTAGCCATGAATCCTAAGACTGGCCGTATCCATCTTTGTTTTGGCTCCTGTAATTTAGCATTGAATTTGTCAACTTCTAATAATTTACAAATGTATATAACATACATTCTTAAATGCTTATCTTACCTTGCAGAATTCTTGCCACACCCATTTCACTTTTACTTGGTATTTGTCAATATCTATTTTATCTTTTAGTATTATATTCATATATATTTTAAGCTGCCTCAATCTTTTGTGGAATAATGCAG
>NW_011904509.1:0-2253 GCF_000151845.1 Pteropus vampyrus
TGATCAAATTTAGATTTTTGAAAAATTATGTTGGGGTCCATGTAGAGAATAGAGTAGACCAGATGACACAGGAAAAAGAGGAAAAAAGATGTTAGTAATGACTGCAGTGTTTCAGGGAAGATCTAAAAGCTTTTAGGTTAAGATGGCAGCAATTGGAGTAGACAGGAAGACAGATATGAGACACCAGAAAAACGAAGGTGAATGACTGCATGTTGGAAGAAACGAATGAAAGAGAAAGAGGGGTCTAGGACCACTCCTAAGACCTTTTTATTTTTAATTTTTTTTTTTTTTATCTTTCAGGTCTCAATTATATGTGCTCAGAGGCAAAATTGAAGTCCTTTGTCTTACAGAAAAAATTCTGACTCAAGTTTTCTCTCCCATCTGTAATTGTAGTATTTGAAATTTTTTCATCATGGAGATTTATTCCTGTCATTTCAAAAGTGTGTTGTTCCACAGAAATCTCAAATTATCATGCATAGTACTCCAGGTAGGACTAATACTATAACCCGTTATTCTTAATTCTTCAGAGAAGTACACTTACCAAAAAGAAAACAATTTTTTTTAAAGAAGATTATTGGGCATAAAATTTATCTTCTATTTTAGTTTTAATATAGAATTAATATTTTAATTACTTAATGTTTTTCATCAGCACCCGAGAATAATTTATGCTCTATGACAAAGTTTTGCTATGCCTTTCTGTAGCTTCAATATATCTATCATACACCCACAAGGATTAGGATTTCTCATTTAATATGCACAGCCTCAAGTACCTCTCGGATGAAGCTCTTCATACCAAGGAGGAAGACCTTCGCTAGATAAGCTAGAAACAAATTGGCCAGAGGAAGGAATGTTGGCTATTAGTGGTCCAGCACCAGAAAACAGTGATGAAAGAAAGGGAGAGATACAAGGATATTTAATGCAAACCTCTCCTTAAAGATCTTTCCACATTTTTAGCACATACATGAATACACAGAGAAGTTAAGACTAGAAATGCAACTCTGAGAGTCATTAGAAATTGCATGAAGAGAGGAGAAAGAAATAGGGCAAGAATGAAGCCCTGGGAAATTCCAACACTTAAGGGGCAAAAATCAGAAACGTATAAAATAAGCCGGAAGTCAAGAGAGTAGAGATTCATTTTAATAATATGGTCAGATCAAGCCACATGGAGATGACCTTGAACAAAGACTTAAAGCCTTTAGAGACTTATCCATGTGAGTACCTAACAGATTATGCCAGGTCTAAGAAACAGCCTGAGCAAAGTCCCTGAAAAGTGTCTGGCATGTTTGAGAAACAGTGCAGCTGGAATGGAGCATGCAAGCCAGAGGACTGAAAGAGGCGAGGTCGAAGATGTGATGAGGGAGGGTCATGTGGGTACTTACAGGCCACAGTCTTGTCTTGGGCTTTCCTCTGAGCAAGCTGGAGTGACTTGCGGGATTTTAAGCAGAGGAATGAAACGCTCTGGCCACTATGATTGGAAGAGGCTACATGACAAGCAGAAGCAGATACCAAATTACCAGTGAGAACACTATTAAGGCAAGAGATGCTGATGGCTCACCCTAGGGTAGTAAGAGTAGAGGAAGTAAGAGTTGGTTCAATTGTATGTTTTTAAAGGGAGAATCAACCAATTGTAAATTATATGTAGGTGGAACCTAAAGAGAACAGTCAAGGGTTACGATTCTTGCAAAAGTACCATTCTGGTGGGGAATTTGATAATGAGGGGGGCTATGTATTGGGAGGAACTGGGGGTATATGGGAAATCTCTTTACCTTCCTCTCAATTTTGCTGTGAACCTAAAATTGCTCTAAAAATATAGTCTTAAAGAAAAGCTAAACCATGATAGAAATTGTAAATAAGTTAAATTTAAAAATACAAATTCTTTATTTAGTGCCTTGATTATATTTCAGATTTCCTAATTTTTTTTTTTTCCAGTTAATGCTTGAATGTTCTCACTCTCATAAAGCATATTTGGGTACATATTAGTAATTCTCTTCATAACTGAAAAACCTTCAATTATATGCTGCACAGATTCATAAAAGCCACCAGTAAACCCAGTTCTTCACAGGAAAAATTGCAAATCAACAGAAATGGCAGTAAACAATACCCTCATTTGTCCCATTCTTTTTCAATGCATGTGACCTCTTGACACGTTACAAGCTTATGTTATTTCGGTTGTCCTAGTAATTCCTGTGTTTGTTTAAGAATTGCCTAATGCCCATCACTAAGTATAGGTTACTGTGTTGAGTGAGTATGCTT
>NW_011904510.1:0-2267 GCF_000151845.1 Pteropus vampyrus
GGCAGCTTGAGGCACAGAGGCCTGTCCAACCCTACTGTAATATTCACTTTGGCCACATGAGGGCAGTGCACACCCATACAAGGCCCAGCTCTGGCCACAGTGATGCCAAAGCATGGGGCTCCTGCTGAGGCTTCCTGAAGGAAGGGCTCATACACAGAAAACCAGGAGGCTCAGAGCTGTGAAGCCTTCCACCCTCATACGACAGGATTATTTAGGAACACTGAAGACTGAGAGGGCCTTCCAAATCTCAATTGTTACAGAATTGACTGTTTTAAAGAAAGGAAACCAAGGCATAGAGAAGAATCAGACTTTTTATCACATCTGAGTAAATTTAACCTGGCCCAGAGGATACCTCAGACCCCAAGAAGAGCAGTGACCCTAAACAGCTCATCTCTTACCTCTTTCTGGCAGCCCAACCTAATCACACCAGTCTCTTTCTCTTTCCTCTATTATCTGCTTTACACAAAATTAAGAACTTAATAGAAATTCCCATGTTTCCTACTGTGTAGAACCAGGGAAATGAACTACATTGTGGCACATGTACCTCCACTACCCACTCATGTACCCCACATAGACATTAATAATTGACTGCCGAACTTTCCCCACCACACTGTCCATGGCTGCCTTAGATGCCTATCCCACACAGTACTCAAGCAGACATCACCAAATGATTGGCGTTGGCAGATGAAATGAAACTTTGTCATTTTTCCTGATGTGAAATTTCAAAAAATATTGGCTGGAAATGTGAGCTGTTTTGTTTCCCCAAATAAGAGTATCAATTCTTTGAGGACAGGACATATATAACTAACTCTCTTTTGTATTCCAACAAAGTTCTAAGAATTTTCAATGGCTGATATCCTTAAGCTACTCCTCTTTGGCTAGAAAGGCAGTGTGCCAAGGTGAGCACGGTCTCCAGGGTACGACAATCCTGACTTCTAGATACAGCTCTGTTACTTAAAGGCTGGGTGATCTGGGGCAAAGTGATCTCCATCCTTGAAGTTCAGTTTCATTATCTGCAAAATAGGAGAGTTTACTGCCTCTCTTGCAAGAATATCACAAAGATTCCATGAGCCCAAGCAGGTGAAGCTCCTAACATAGTGCCTGTCACAGAGCAGGTGCTCAGTAAATGAGGACTTGTATCAGTAATAGTCTGATTGCTAAGGTGGAGGAAGGAGAAGGTGAGCCAAGTCTATGAAATTGCAAGCCTTGCTCACTGGAGCCTGACACACAATAAAAAAGATACACCCTCCAGTGCTTGAGACAGGTGAGTCCACGAGTACTTGTCACTTCACCTGGTAGCTCACCTGGTAGGTATTTGTACTGCAAAGGTGGCAGTTCTGAGACAAAGCTAGATCAAAAAAAGTTTAGGTGAATTTGTGTCTGTAGAGTTCATGGTACCCAGGAGAGAAAGGGATTGAGGGCCTTGCCATGTCACCGAGCCAGAGCATGGCAGGTGTGTCTGGGAAGAAACTATCCGCAGGTGATGGAGAAGAAGGCGAGCCTGGCAGGTGGAAGGAGGGCAGGTGAGACACTGCCACCCAGTTTCAAGGCAGAAAGTAAGGAGAAGGTGCCTAGCGGGTATCCCAGCAGGTGAGTAGAAAAACACAGCCACCTGGGAATAGGCAACGAGCAGGGATCCAGGCAGGTAGGTAGTAGATAGTGGGCATTCACTGAGTGTGAAGGTGCAGATAGAGTCAAAGAACAAGAGACAGTGAAATACACAGCAGGGGCTTGGCTCTAAGAATGAGTCTTCAGTCAGTTCAGCAGCCAAACTAATGTGCAAGGCCAGGGAACCAGGGTCATCCATGCCTGCACTGCAGAATCGTCAGCGAGCTAGGGGGCCGTGGACTCACCCCTCAGGCTGCCCTCCTTGTTCTCAAGGTGCCCTGGCCTGCCAGCCTGGGGAGCTTCCCCCAGCAGCTCCCTCTGGCCCAGCAGAGCTGTACAAACGTCACTTGCCTTTCCTTGTCAGCGGCTGTCAGAGCAAATTTGTGGTAGCAGTATTCATGCATGCTCCAGGAAGTCCATGAGGCTGAGCGCTTCAGGGGGTTGGCCAGATTTAGTGATGCCTCATATCTCTAAATGACATCAAGGGACTCATTCCCTGGACAAAGCTGTGGAAGATGGGACTGTGGAAGATGGATGGGTTGCCAAGAAATAAAGGAATTAAAGAGAAATCTACTCAAATGCCACCACCTTGATTGCACTGGGACTTCTAAACAGGTCCTAAATAGATAGAGTAGGGGCCGAAATCCCTCAGTTCTCAC
>NW_011904511.1:0-1795 GCF_000151845.1 Pteropus vampyrus
CTATACCAACCACTGCGTGACACCTGGCACACAGAAGCCAGTAGAGGACAATTTGGTCTCTTCCCTGAGGAAGAAGAGCAGGGTTGCGAAGAGCTAACAAGTGGCCAGGGAATGGTGTTCAATTAGAGACAAATAGAAGAACTGCTTCACGGTTTTCACAAGTGAGGTCGGAAATCATTAACTACTCATAGTGCCAATCAGCACGGTCCGTAAATGTTTGTTAGACTGAATGAGAAGGCAGTTTCTTTCCTGTGAGTAATTTTGACTGAGGTGCTGGAGGGATTGGGAGGGCCCTGAGACTCGGATGGGAGAGCAGGGGAGACGCAAAGGTCAGGGGCCGGACCTTTCACTTTCCTCCACTAGATCAGGCCCTACCTATCCGGTCGGCTGGAAGGACACGCAGAGGGTTACAAAGAAATCCAGGAAAGGCACCCCGACAGAGATGCTAACAATAGTCATGGTCAGTGTGGCCAAGATCTATTTCCAAAGAAGCAATGGTCTCGGCGCCTTGTCCCCAGAGTTTGGGATAGGAAACAAAAGGCAATTCTTGAGTTCCCTGGAACCTTGAAGCCTGAACACTGACCCTAAACGACTGTCACCTGGCATGAGAGAGACAACACCTGGCCCCATTGATCTCCTCAGTCGACACAAACCTTGGTATCCTGACGGCATTGTTTGCCCACTCTGGGCGGCATCTTATGAGCCTTGAAAGGGAGAGAGAACCACAGCACAGAACGTACAGCCTCGACTTTGTGCTTCCTTGAGAAGCTCTCTGCCCCCCCACGTGAGAAGGTGGGAAAGCAACTCAGAAAGCCAAGTGATTTTCTGGGCGGCTGTAGATGGTGTGAAGTGTGCAGTTTCATTCACTGCTCGGGCATCTGCAAAGCCAAGGCCAGTGTTTCAACTAAAGAGTGGCTGCCAGGGAGGAATGTCAACAGGCCACAGCTTTGCCTCCTGAGGACAAAACCCTTCCCTGGCCATCTTCCACGCGGAGCGGCTCCGCTGAGCTTCCAGGCCACGCGACGTTGAGGGCTGGGAGTCACCGCTCATCTCCTGAAACAAAGAGATTTCAGGCAGGCCCAGCAGTTGTGAGTATGACAAGCTGTCTCATATTTTTTAATGAAAAAATGATACTTCATCTTTCTAATGACAGAGAAATTGGAGGGGGCTTACAGTAATATATGCCTTTTTTAATACATGGCTCGTCATCTCTGGGCAATGGCATTATGAAGGATGGAGCAGCAGACAAAAGGTTAATAGAGCATTGGGCCTTTTTTAATTGAAAAAATGACTGAGGGACCCCACAGCAGACTGACTGGTAATAGTATTATGGACTGTAAGTAGCATTCCAGAGACTTACTATTCATCTGAGGGTAGAGCAACAGACATCGAACCATGTCACCAAGCCTCAGCATGAACGGAAGCCCATTCCCAAGGAGGTTAATGAGAAACATACGGCATTTTTCAAAAAGATATATATATATTTTTTAAATGCCCCTCTTTTTTATTGTTCTTAATTTACTGTTACCTCTACGAAATAAACACACCATGTGTTGGCCCAATTCGAATCGACTCTTCTTTGTCAACGTGTCTGACCCAAACTTAGATATTCCGAGACCAGTCCTCATTTTGGGCAAAGTTTTGTTTTTTCACTTGAGCAATAGAAAAATATATATATATTAACTTCCAAAGAGCTCTCTCCGAAAGGACCCAGTGTGAAACAGAAATGGAGTCATTTTTTATGGGCTACGGGATATAAAAAGGAGATAATGGATGAGCAAGTGCTGTGAGGGTC
>NW_011904512.1:0-1456 GCF_000151845.1 Pteropus vampyrus
GAGCTACTCTGGAGAGAGAAGATTTGTTCTGGAAGTGGAAGTACTACATAACCCGAATTTCAGCTAAAACGAAGTCTCCCAGGCCCTGGTGTTGCTAGAGCAAAAGAGGTCTGTCTGCCTGCGCACATCTAAGTCAATGAGATACATACAGGTTTCACAGCAAAGGAAGTGAGGATTTTAGAGAATTGCAAGTCTCGGAGACACAGGCAAGCTATCACTCAATGACTCGGCTACACAGGTGTCTTGAGAGGACAGATTATATAGGGAAAATCATCAGTCATGGAAACCAAGGGAGTTGGGATCATGGGCACACTGATTGGACGGGGTTGGGTTAATTGGTCAATGTGCCCAGTTCTGGAATCAGCCATGGTGCCATGCCATCTGGTCCTGTGACCAATGGGGCTATTTTGCCTCGATGGGTCCGGGGCTGAAACACATCTACAGCCAAGATGCTATCTTTAGTCCTCATGTTTATAGACGTGAGGCTCAGTTAATTTTATGTCCTAAGGCTTAATGATTAAAGGAGCGGCATACAGAGGTGGCACACAGAAAGATAAGGGCAGAAAAAGCAAGGGAGTTACAATGCCATTATCTGGGCAAAAACAGCTTGAATCAGAGAAAAAAGTATATATATTAAAGAAATGAAATTTTTGTGTGGTTACACTGGCTATCCAGATAGGCTTGGCTCAAAACTTTGTAGAAGTCCTACTCTCATTCTCTTCCAAGATTTCTAAAAATTCCTGGGGGCTTATATCTTTTTGGTCACCTGATCTCCAAGCTCTTCATTTCACTGAGACTGTCTTAGCCATTACACATCGGTCCAGATATTACATTCAAACTCTTCCATGAGTTACTTCTACACACACACACAGACACACACACACACACACACAAATCATTCAAGAGAATAGAATACCTTACTATAAGTTTCTGAAGCAAGGAGGTGGGCATTGGAGAGTAGTTTCCATAAAACATTGTAAATCACCTTAAGTTGAATCTCAAAAATTGTTGTCCTTAAATATTCTTTGGCTACTTTACCAACTGATAAATTTCTTCTGGCTGCGTTTCACCATATCCGCTCCAGACTCAGACCACCTCTCTCTCCACCACTGCCTTTTCTCTCCACATCTTTCCTCTCTTCTCTTCCTGTCTCTCTGAAGCAAAAAAGAAATTCCTTGCCATGCTTCGTGCAGACCCATTTGACTTTCTTCTTTGGGTCTCTTTAAAGACTCACCACTGTCTTCTTAATGCCAACGATACTGTCAAGAAGTCTGATATATTTTGGTTCTTTGTATATGATTTGCTTTTTCTCTCTGCAAGTTTTAAAAATGTTCAGTCCTTATCAATTTTTTCAAATGCACCCTCTCCTCTGTTTGTTTTCTCCTCTCCTTTTGGCACTCTTATATCAGTGTCGACCCTAAACTACTTCCTGGTGTTTTCCAGAATGACTCCTTGA
>NW_011904513.1:0-2277 GCF_000151845.1 Pteropus vampyrus
GAAGAGTAATTAGGGGGTTTTCACTTTTTGAGAATTAGAGACAGAGTAAGAACCAACTGCAATATCTATAGGCCTAGATTGATTTCTCTTGGTAACTTCTGATTAAAATGTTTCTATTGGACCTGCTCTAACCTTGATCTAAGATGCTATGTTATGAAACAGTTATGAAACTAGTTCAGATTCCAGTGGGCAGGATAAGAATCTGATATCTGATAGGGACTGATATCTTTTGGGATATATGCAATGTCTGTTGACATCCTTCAACTTCTGACTTTCCTGATGTTTGTTTATAAGACATTCAGGGCACTGGAATAGGTTCAGAACTCTGAATAGAGAAAAAAGAATGGAGATCTTAAACATTGCAGAATTGAAAGGCAAATGACAGCTTGGTAATTGGAGATACTTTTTATAACAGAGCATTTATTTCATGCCATAGTAGTTTTACTTCACACTTAAGTTCCCTCCACATGAACATGTGAGTCAACTTATAAAAGGATCAACAGAGATCTTTTAACACAGAGGAGCAAGGCTGTCAATGAAAGGTAAGCTGCTAGTGATAAAAATTCCAGATTTATCATGTTGTCCAAGAAATGCCTTTTGCTTCTAAGACAAATTCCTTTTCTTTAAAAACCTTCAGTCTATTAGATTCTTTACCCTAAAGCTTCCCTAGAACTCCCTTTCCAGGGAATCTCTGGCTAATTTTCAGATGAGCCTTATGAAGCAAGAGTGAGCTCCTTCCTTCTCCTTCTCTGTAATTGTCCCCTGCTGAAGAACACATCAAAACAGGGATTCTGTTTAGTCTCCAAAAAAGTGAAGTAGTTTGCTTAGGTTTGGTTATACTTATTTTAATGGGTGTATAAATAATTTATATGAAGGAAGTAGAAAAGTATTAGTGAAATCTCTGAGAAAAAATTTCTAACATGGAATCTGGTTTGGCTCCATCACAGATTTTTGTTAACACGCACAAACTTAACAGAACGGTATTATGGGTATATGTAAATTTTAAATTCAGCTTTTCAACAACAAATTTGATAGATTATTATTAACTGCTACCGGGACCAACTAATAAGCAAACAAGAGAACAAATCAATCATATTGAGACTCCATTCTCTTTTTTTTTTTAAATTAATGAACTTTAGTTCTTAGTGTAGTTTTAGATTTACAGAAAAATTAAGCAGAAAGTACAGAGTTCTCTTAGATGCCCCTTCTCCCCCACCGCCCCCCACTGTTCCCCACTGCTTTTGTACACTCAGTGGAATATATGAGCCTGCAAAACTGACCTCAGGCTCATTGTCTAGCTGCACACCCACATGTTCACACAGTTGCTTTTCCCACCTCCTCTCTCTCTCTCCTTAAAATAAGAAAACCACTACAGTCAACACACTGAGAATCCCTGTGAGGAAAATTAAAAAAAAAAAAAAAAAAAGAAAGAAAGAAAGAAAGAAAAGAAAGGAATTTTATAGTAATAACTTTGTTCTTGTCTTTGCCTAATCCTATCCTTAAAGGCTTCTTTTACATTTTGCCTTTATGGAGCCAAGGCTTATTTCCATGCCAAAATTTGATGTACATTTTTACATGTCTATTCATCCATGTGAGTGACTTCACGTTTCCACCAGCCAGTCACCTGAATTATTATTTTGTCCTGCCCTAGCTTGATTGCTCCCAGCTCTCCTGAGTGCAGTTACTTCTCCACACCTACTCTGGTGCCATGGGCCTCGCCTGACACTTGGAACATTCTGCTTACTGTCATACTACCTTGATTTAAGACCAGGTCCGAGGGGAAGTAACTGAAAAAGTGGTGGCAGGCATAGAGGGAAAACAATATATTTGTTGCCAGACTTTTTTTTTTTTTAATGGTGTTAAACTCTTAATCAAAGTCAAACCCTTTTATCTAACAAACAAAAAAATGCTGAGAGTATGTTTTTATTTTCCTGCACACTTATTTAATACCAGAAGCATTTAACTTGGTAGAATGTAATGTTATATTCATTGTACTTAATAAAATTGTAATGGATTCGCTTATTTAGACACGCTGGGAGAAATAGCCTCCCACTGGATAATAAAAAATTATGATGCTTTTGCTGCATTTATCAACACAAAAGGGATGAGCAAAGCTTATCAGAGCTGATTACAATCACTCTGGAATTGCCCTTAAAAAATAAAGTGAGAAATAGAAATTTGGAGTTACAAAGTTTCTCTTTCTTTTTTTGATGGCATTATATTTGCAACTGAACTCAGAATCTGAGCTCTGAGTTTGCTGGAAGAAATGGGGCAGGA
>NW_011904514.1:0-3085 GCF_000151845.1 Pteropus vampyrus
TGTGTGTGTGTGTGTGTGTGTGTGTGTGTGTGTCTGTTTTTGATTAGTTTGTTCTTTTTATTCCTTGAATTCTGCATATAAGTGAAATCATATAGTGTTTATCTTTCTCTGTCTGACTTAAATACCTTCTAGGTTTATCACAGCAATATCTCTTTCCATCCCCTTCCTTTTCATATGTAGTGGTCTTGTTTGCTTATCCTTTCAACCACTCTATCTTTTGGTTGAAGCACTTAATTCCTGTTTTTTGACACATGTTTTTTCTTCTTAAAGAAGTCCCTCCAACATTTCCTGTAATACTGGCTTAGTGGTGATAAATTCTTTTAGCTTCAACTCTAAATGATAGCTTTGCTGGATAAATTATTCTCGGTTGTAGATCCTGGGTCTTCATTCTGTCGAATATTTTATCTAAGCCCTTCTGTCCTGCATAGTCTCTCTTGAGAAATCAGCTGCCAGTCGTATGGGTGTTCCCTTATAAGTAATTATTTCTTTTTCTCCTGCTGCTTTTAATATTCTTTCTTTGTATTTAAACTTTGGCATTTTAATTATGATGTGTCATGGTGTGGGCTTCTTTGGATCCCTGATTTTTGGAAATCTCTGAGATTCCTGGGATTTTATGTCCATTTCCTTCACCAAATTAGGGAAGTTTTCCATCATCATTTCTTCAAACAGCTGTTCAATATCATGATTTTCTTCTGTTACACAGATCAGACAAATATTTCGAGACTTAATAGCGTCCCATATTCTCCTTAAATTATTTTTATAGTCCTGGCATCTTTTTTTTTTTTTTTGTCATTCTGATTGGCTTTCCTGTCCTCTAGATAAGTGAATAAAGTGATTCTCTTCTTTATTCACTTTGTTTATTCCTTTGTTTATTCCATTTAATAGACTTCTCATCTCAGATAGTTATGTTCTCCATTTCAGACTGGTTCCCTTTTATAACCTCCATTTCCATTTTTATCTCTTTGTTAGAGTTCTGTACACTTCCCAAAAGTTCATTGAGCATCTTTATAACCAGTGTTTTGAACTCTGCATCTGTTAGATTACTTGACTCCATTATTTCTGGATCTCTGTTCTGTTCTGTCATATGGTTTCTGCTTCTTTGTCTTCCCATTTTAGCTGCCTTTCCGTGTCTGTTTCTATGTACTAAGCCAAGCTCCTAAGTCTTCTGGTCTTATTAGTATGGATTTGTGAAGTAAGTGTCCAGTGGCACAGCCTGAGAAGGGTTCAGCTGCAGGCCAAACTTAGCCCAAGCCTCAGCCCCTCTGGGGCCACCTGTCAAGATTCAGCAAGCAATCCACAGATGCTGTGCTTATAGTTGCCTCAAAGGGCCACAGCAGAAACCGAGGCCAGCTGCCTTTACCAGTGTGAGTTTCTGCAAGAAGCACCTGACTCATTGAGGATACACCTGGATGTGGCTTGGGTGGGGGGGGTCCGAGTTGGAGGAGGCGGGGTTTCAGAGAATCCTCTGGGCGGAGAGACCTTTGTTATCCAGTGTGATGATGTCAGGGCTATGGCAGTGCTGTGCCTGGCACACTGTAGTGGGGAGGGCTCAACAAGGAACAATGAATACTGCCGGCACTTCTGTACTGAGCATGTCTAGCCTCGGCCCTCACTCCAACAATGAATCTCTGAAAGTCCCTGGTGCCCTCTGCGTGCAGCCAAACAGGCACTGGTGCTCAGAGTGAGCAGGTCTGTCACCGTGAAAATCCGCTCACAGACGCGGCCCCTTTAGGAGGAGTCTGCTGCAGCCTCCATCTCACTCAGCCACTCTAGACTGGGCAGCTCTGCGTCCTTGCCCCGCCCCACCTTGTGCTGTTGCAGGGTGATTTCTCCCTAGTTGTATGGCTTGTTCATCTAGATCCAGGCAATTTTTGCTTTCTGCTGCTCCTTGTTTCCATCACAACTTTGATTTGGTTGCCACAGGGATGAACAGAGCCTCTATCATCTACGCTATTTTTTTCTCTCTCTATTCTTATGTGTTTTAATTTAAAATGGTTATTTAATTTTATTTTTATGCTTCCCCACTTTAACTGGCTTTTTTGATCAAACACTGATCAGTAGTCTGTCTGTAAAAGATAAGATACATGTTGGGAACACAGCTCCACAGGAAGTACACTAAAGTCACCCTATATAAGGCTGATTAACTTAGCACTCTAATTTCTGGGATCACCTTTCCTGGCTAAACAACATGTACCTACAGCTCATAGTATCTCAGAATGAGGCTCACAGGCTAACTTATCCAGTATTTGATGTTGCCTGTAACTGGAAAAGGCGCACTGCTGCCTGTGGGGCCAAGAGCTGTTTGAGGCGGTTCCACAGATGTCTCTGTGTGTGTTGGGTGAGAGGGGGGATCTGACTCTCACACAGTAGGTGTAGGAATCAAGAGAAGGTGAGAAGAAGATTAACCTTCAGAAGCGTGGGCCCTTTAACCACTGCTTGTGAGTAGAAAGAGAAACCCAAATTAATAACAGACATTTTACTGGGATGGGTATAGGTAGAAATGGACATCTCATCTGCATTGTCTTAGAAGACATAGATCAGTTCTCTTACTTATTGGAAATGGTGAAAAACGGCCCTCTTGCAAGCTTGCATAGCCATGGAACTAAAAAAGAAATTTAAACCTGTTAGCAGCTTGACCGACAGGAGAGCAGCAGAAAAACAAGAGCTGACATTGGAAGTCACGCCGGGGTGAGCTCTTTTTCTTTGTTTAAACACTGTGCTTTGAAAGAGTTCATTTTGTGAAAGAGTAAATCATGTAGGCAATGAGCAACAAGAGAATCTTTTATGGACCTGGCCCCACACTAAATCATGAATAGTTGAGTTAATATTTCCCACACTCTCCATTCTTTTGGAAACCCTTTGTACCTTTCTTCTGGCCCTTTTCAAGTAGAACCCTGTATATCACAGTCATCTACGCACTCATGCATTTCCACTGCTGGAGTGTAAGGTCCTCGAGGTCAGGATCCATCTCCAAGTACCCACATGGGATGTGAGAGTGTAGTAGAGTGTGTAAGCACATGGTGGACACATAATTTATGCCTGTAGAATAAATGAATGAATGAATGAATGAGGAAGAGGTAAGAAT
>NW_011904515.1:0-1875 GCF_000151845.1 Pteropus vampyrus
CTTGAAAACACACAGATCTTTTGACCCAACAATTCCATTTCTAGAACTGGAAACAATCCTAATACTTTAATAATTAAGATGTTGAATTAATAATCATGATAATCTTAATTATTCAGATACTTAATAATTAAAATCACACCAAAGATTTAGCAACAAGAATTCTCCTGAAAAAACAGCCTAAATATCCACCATTTTTTTGGTGAGGAATGCATATGTATGACACGTAGGCTTTTTTTTTTAAGGAAACACCGTCTTTTAATTTGACACAGATTTGATATATCAGGAAAAAATCTAATCACTAATCAAACGTTATAAGGATTCTAAAAAGAATCTAGATGCCAAAAGTCATACAACTCTCTTTCTTGTGAGAGCTAATGGGCACTAAGCACTTACTATGGAAATTGTCTTTTAGTCTTTAAACATCTTTTGTGGCAAGCACTAATATTCTCATTTTTCAGATGTGGTAATAGGCATAGAGGGGAGAGGTCATTTGTCCATGATCACACAGATAACTAGTGGCAGAGCTGGGATTTTTGTTGTTATTGTTGTTGTTGTTGTTATTTTTTTCACTTTATTTTTTTTAATTTATTTTTCAATTTAGAAAGACTTTATAAGGCTATACACTAAGACAGTGGTCCTTGTTACCTTGGTCACCTAACTGTTCCCCTTGTGTTTTCAATTTTTTTCATTATAAACAGTGTGGTCTGTGGATGGGCATCACCCAGAAACTTGTTAAAAATGCAAATTCTTGATCCCTACCCCATACCTACTGAATCAGAAATTCTGGGGTCAGGTCCAGCAAACTGAGTTTTAACAAGCCCTCCAGGTGGTGCTGATACAAGTACAAGAACCGATGCTCTAGGGTGCTACTAGAGTGTGTTTCTTTGTGAGAGTATTTTAATATTTATGTATTTTCTGACTTTCCTGAAGTAAGTATTACGTTGCCAGCTTATATAATAAAAATGCTCAATAACAGAAAAAGTGAAAAAGAAGAAAAAGTAAACGGAGTAGAAGTAAAAGGGGAAAACAATGTTATAAAAAAAAGAAAAACACAGGAAAAAAAAGCATTCCTACTTCTTTCCCCCACTTTACTTCTACCGCCACACCAGTGGAGTGTTATGTATTTACAAGCTTGATTCGTGTGCAGGTCATTTTGTAACTTTTTTCTTTTTCATTTAATATTACACAGCAGCATTTCTCATGATGCCCCAGGCTTCAAAATCATCATTTTTTTAAATAGAGACATTAATGTTACATAATATGATTGTTCCCTTAGTCACCTAATTGTTCCCCTGTGTTTTCAATATTTTGCTATCATAAATAATGCTGCCCCCAATATTTGTACATACACCTTTTCTCAAATTTCAAATTATGTCCTTCAGATAGGTTCTCAGAAGTACGGTAGCTGGATCAAAGGATAGAAACATTTTTATGGCTCCTCCTAGGTGTTGCCAAACTGTTCTTCCAAAGATCTGCTACCAGTTTCCATTGCCAATGGCACTGTACAAGACTGCCAGTTTCCAAATAGTCTCCCTAGTGTGAGGTATTAGCATTTTAAATAGTTTTGCAAATTTAATGGGGAAAATAAGTTATCTCTCTGTTTTAATTTTTCATTTCTTTATTAGAGACAACAGCTTCTCTTCCTTTAAAAATAAACTATTAGTTAATATTTATTCTTTTGTAAATTGGGTTGGGAGGAAAGCTCTGGACTTCTCACCATTTAACATCATCTTACTATTTAATATTATTTAACATTTCAGTTTCTTCATCTACAAAATGAAGTGATACCAGAGTGATTGCAAAATCAAGTGATATAAAGTCTAGGAAAGTTGTATTCTGCATGTATTCATTACTATTACCACCCCGCTTAGTCTC
>NW_011904516.1:0-1891 GCF_000151845.1 Pteropus vampyrus
ATACTCAGCTCTGCCATTGTGTCACAAAAGTAGCCACAGACTATATATCAATGAATGAGCGTGGCTGTGTTCCAATCAACTTTATTTATGGACACCGAAATTCGAATTTCATATGATTTTCATGTCATGAAGTATTATTCTTTGGATTTTTTTCAACCATTTAAAGATGGAATGACCATTCTTAGCTCGGTGGACCATACAAAAACACACTGAATTTGACATGTGGGTTCATAATTTGCTGCCCTCTGGGTCAGACTAGCTGACCGGAGCCAGAATGATGGAGGGCAGAGTTCTTCAAAACAGGGTCCCAGAGCACCCACATCAGAGATGTTTGAGGGTCCTCTAGCCCTGGGCCCCCTGAGTCAGAGCTCCACTATTTCCCACAGTGTGCCCTGGGGAGCCCTCACGTTGTGAAGCCAAAGTGCTGGAGCCAGGTTAGAGCCCAAGTCTCTGTCTTGAGAATCACAGGGAATGACGTCTAGAAAGGGCTTCGTGTCTGCTGGCCGCATATACACATAGCGAGGCGACCAGGATGAGCTCTTGAATCGGACCAGGTGGCTTGAGTCCTGGTTCAGCCTTCACCACTTTGTTACCTGGGGCAAGTTACTTAACCTCTCCCATCTTCAGTTTCCTGTCTGTAAAGTAAGGATAATTATAGCCCGTATCAGTTGGAGTTGTGTCGCTGCGTTGGGAGGTTGTCGTGTTGTTCTGTGGTGAAACAGCCTGGTGCCTGCCAGACAGTAAGTGTCCATAATTGTTAGCGCTTGTGATGTTTCACTGGTGTGATCATCATCGCTGGGGCACAGTCTAAGTTAGTGGCAGAGCCAAGGTGGCACCCCAGGGCTGACTCCAGTGCAGCCTCTGTGTTGGTCTTGGCGTCACTGGAAATGAGCAGTCACTGGCTGGGCGGCCGCCACATTCACCGACGGTCAGGTTTCAGGCCCTGGGGTGGAGCCGGTTCTCACTTGGGAATTAGAGCCTTTGCTTGACTGTAGGGATGGAACTGGTAAATAGGTTTTGTTCCCTCACTAAGCTCAAAGAATCAGAGTAAAGTCCCGGATTTCTGCTCTTTTGGTTTTAGAAAAAGAAAACAAAAACCCTCAATGTCTTCTAATTAGCTTGGGGCCATCACCCCATGAGAAGCAGGGGGATTCAGGACAAGTTAACTCTTTACCTCCTTACCCAGGAGCTCTCGATCTAGGCCAGCGCTCTCCAGACTTCTGTCCTTCCTGCACCACCGTTAGAGCTTGTGTCCCCGTGCCACCCTTAGTTTTATCTTTAGAGTTTTTCCTTTGGTTTTCAGTTTTGACCTCATCCTAGGTGATTATATCCATGAAACCATTACTTCGATGAGCTAGTTCATGTTTTTTTATTCTGTATTAAATTAAATATGTAACTCTAAAAATGTCTAAGTTTGCCCGTGAGCCCACCTGACAATCCTGGAGAGCACATTTTGATCACTTGGATGTAAGCAGTCTGAATAGTGTCAGAGCTTGGACCCTGCATCAGGAGATCTGTCTGGGTTCAAATGTCAGCTCCACCCCTTCCCGGCTGTGTCCTCCAGGCAAGTGACGAAACCTCCAAGGGACTCATGCCTTTAATGGACATAGGAAACTGGGCAATTGACAGAGCACTGACAACTGCCATGGAAAGCCAAACTGCTGTGCAAGACAGGAGGACAGGAACCGCGCTTCGCTCCTGATGGGGAAGGTAGAACAGGGAGGAAGGAGGGGAGGAGGAGCTGGCCCGACCACGCAAGGCTGAGCCTGGGAGAGTTTGAGGGTGGACCGAGTTGTCCTCTGTTGGGTTGGAACTTGTTAGTATAAACCCCTGGGGTAGTCAACTGGACTGGGCCCTGGGACCCAGATATTTGGTCAAATACTATTCTAGA
>NW_011904517.1:0-2106 GCF_000151845.1 Pteropus vampyrus
TATATAATTATAAGAAGGTGTTTGCAGAAATAACATTTACAAACTGTCTATACAGTACACAGTACTAGTACATAGAAAATAGATTCTAACTTTATGATCCCCTTTGTGTAAGGCAGGACTGAATCTGTCCCCAAATTTAGTCAGCCAGAGGTACAAGCAAGAAACAGTGGTCCATGGATTAATGAATGTAAATCAGGTGCCTACATATTAAAAATCTGGAGAATCAAGAAATTCCACTTTTTATCTGGGCTGATTCTGGCTTGCTGGATACAGCAACTACATTTCTTAAAATACTAATGCCACAGACTTTGTTCAAGTGGCAGCTACCCCAGGCAGTTTTTGAAAAGTCCAGCACAGAACTGGAGGACTGCAGCTGTACCAGGCAAATTTATATAGCACTTACAAAAGAAAAAAATGTATATTAATACTCTATCTCATGCTATTGCTATTTAAGCAACAGCACTACAAAATATACAAGACAGATCACATATGATTGCAATGTAGACCCCAAAGATTTAGTGTGAGGATGCTTTTATCCAAGACTTGAAAGGAAAAAAAAAAAAAGAAAAAAACACAAAAGGGCCAAAGTCATTGGCGGATGTAAACATCCCTGTTCCCCTCCCCAGCCTCATTCCGTTTTTTGGATAGTCCTTCTCCCTCCTTGTCACAGTAGCGATCCTTAGATTTATGACGGTTTCGTTGTTTGTTGCATTCGTTGTGGTCCTGCTCTCGCTCCAGGTCCCTGGAACGGTGCCGAGACTCCCTGTGTCTATGCTCACTGCTTCCGTGGGGCTCATCTCTGTGGTTATGGTCACGGTGGGGGGCATAATGGTCTGCGTGGTCGTGCGGGTACTCTTCCTTCGGCTCCACATAGGCAGAGTCTCGACTCTCCTGGGTTTCTGAGTCAAACGTCTCTTGCCTGGAGAGGCCTCGACTCGTACCGCTGCGATGGTTGTGGTGCTGGGCTGAGGACCGGTGCTGGGATTTCTTGACTGGCTCCAGGCAGGGTTCTTCTTCAGCTTGGGAAGCAGCCCGGGCGGGAGCAGAGCGCTCGGTCCTCTGATCACCTTGAGAACCCTGGCAGCAAAGGGAGAAAACTCAGGCATCAGACAAGGTCAGAGTATAAGGAACCACTGTGTCATAAAGCAAGTTCATTCAAGTTTAATCCTTTTTAAGTATCTAAAATGCTGAAATGAAATCTCACCAGCTAAGTTATGATGGGCAGTGGCATTTCTAAGGTTTTATACTGTGTTATATTAGACTTTAATTCGTAAGTGCCTAGAACACTGCATAGAATAACCTTTTTATCTAAATGACCAAATGGAAAGAGGGCATTCTTTTATATGTTTTCTTGTGGTTTAGATACAGGTTTTTCTATACACAGCTGTGCATACTTAGCTACCTCTGCTTGAATACATGTGGGAAGATTAAAAATCTGTAGGGTGCTGGCATTGGCTTAAGGTAAGGATGAAGGATAAAATGTGACATGCTTAAATGGCACACACTACGAGACAAGCCCTCTTCTCTAACAGTCACCTCTCTTAACTCATTACCACAAGCCTGAGACAGGGTGCCAGTATTGTTCCTGGAGCAGATGAGGGCCTCATCCAAAGTTATATGCCTGGTAAGAGGCATAGCCCCAAATTGCAGCCAGGCTGTCTGATGCTGCTGTGTAGAAAATTCTTTTAGTCTTGTCTTAAAGAACATGTAGATAGGGAGTTCTAAGGTTTCTATATATTCATAGCATTTTCTCTTTACACTGCTTTTCTTACAGGTACAGTCTCACTGAAGATGTTTATTAAATGACTCAGTGTCGACAGAGCTTCTGCACTGGCACAAGCACGGGGCTGGACATCTGGGCTCAAGCCCCCGCAATGTGACCTGAGGCAGCCTGGTTTCTCCACGAAGCGGGTCAAGGACTCCCCTTACCTGTGAATTGGAGGCTGGAGCGGGACTAACAGGCAGAGTTGAAGTGGCTAAACTGCGGCTAAGGAGAGGGTTGGGGAGGCTGCTGCTGGGGGGGTGGGTGGCCTTCCAGTAGGCCTCCAGGTAGTCAGCAAGGTGTTCACAAGCGTCCTCGAGCTGGTTCTCATCCAGGATCACATC
>NW_011904518.1:0-2091 GCF_000151845.1 Pteropus vampyrus
ACCATGAGATTGATCTTTTTTTCTTAAAGTGTTTGTTGACAGCCTCCTTGTAAAATTTGCTTCAAATATAAAAAAAAATTCAATTCTTTAGGGACTTCTCTCTTTTTTCCTCCATTTTTAAACAATGTCCACATGTTTCTTCTCAATATGTAAAAACCCTGTCCAGCCTCCTAAGTTGCTCAAATCTTACTTCTTCTCCTAATTATTTTAATATCACAGTTTCTCGGCCTTGATATTATCATTGACATTTTGGGCCAGATAATTATTCGCTAGGAGGTAAGGGTGTTTATCTGCATTCTAAGATGTTTAGCAACTTCTCTGGCCTCTTCCCACTAGATTCCAGTAGCATACCTTCCCCCTTTCCCTACCCCTCCGGTGTGACAGCCAAAATGTCTCCAGAAATTTCCAAATATCCACAAGTATGCAAAATGGCCCCTGGTTGAGCACCACTGATCGCAAAGCACTCACAGCTTTCCTTCGGCCTTCATAACTTCAGGGGCCTTAGTCTGCGTTGCCAGTGAAGAGCCCTTCCTATAATTCACTTTCCTTCTTTTCCCACTTTACTTTTCCCAATGCAAAGGATGAGAAAAAGTATCAGGAGTATCAGAAAAATGAAAGAGACTTTAGAAATAGAATAGATTAATCATACTGTTCTTTGTTTGGTTGAAGGAGAATTATTCGGTACTGTTGCTATGTTAATATTTCTACAAAACTTGCTATGTATTAGAGGAGGGAAACAATTATAAAAGATAAATGTGTTCTTGTTCTATTCTTTCATTGTTATATGTTATATGTTAAAGAGTATGAAAATCTCAAGGGCTTCCTAATGAAACCCAGTGATTCACCATTTCTTCATTAAGAATAGATTTTATAATCAAATTAAAAAAAAAAAAAAAGCAGTTCTTCCAAATGAACAGCAATACATTGCAATGAAGCAAAGTCTAGCGACATGAAATACAAATAACCTGTTCTAATACTTGCCTGCTGTTGGCTGCTGGTGCGCAGCCAAAATTTAGCTGTCGCACTTGGAATGACTGAGGAGTGAAGTCAACTCTTGATTTTCCACACTAATGGAGACGAATATATCTGACCCAGAAGGTCATCAATCTCCATCCATAAACACAAGTGTGTGAGAAATTTATTTTTATGACTCAGTCTAATTCTATGTCAAGCCTTGATACTGTAGCAGGGGTAGGAGGTTATGAAAATTCTATTCTGTAAATTTAGGACTCTCCTTTCTCCCAACACTATATGAGAATTTTGATACTTCCCTTGGGTTTCTGCCAAGGAAGGGCCCTCGAGCTCACCTGTAATGTGGAAAGAGAAAGAGAGGGGACGAATAGGGCTGCAGCCTGTATCCTCTCCCAGCACCCTCATACCAGGGGTCCTCATCAGCTCCCCTGGGATCCACTCAGGCCTGTGCGTGGCTACGTGACTCATATGCTCCATGGTGGAGGCCAGGGCAGACATGGGAAGCTTCTCGACCCAGCCATCAGACATTCTGGGTGGGAAGGGGTTGGGGTTGGGGCTGCCTTCTCTTGGCACAACAGAATCCAAGGAATTGGCCATAGCAGGGCTCCGGGCTTTCAGAGGTCTGAGGCGAGACTGGGGCAAACCCATTATTATCGTCATCACATTTTCTCTATTTCCTTTTTTCTTCCTTTCCTACATTTACTCTGGAGAATCTTCCTCTCCGGAAGAGGAAACCAACACTAACCCACGACATTTTTCTCAAATAATTTGTCTATATCCAGAGATTCTCGATTGTCTTAAAGATATTTTACCAGAAAGTTTCCTGGATTTGGGTTTTTTTTTTCGGTTTTATTTTCTTCTGTTTTCTGCCATGTCACATACTTTCCCTCAGATACTGAGCAGAAAGCAACTTCGTAGTTTAAGTGGCTGGGAGTGGGATTAATCAGTGGGGGGAAATAGATTTATATTTCTAAAAATAGTGTAATCAAAATATTACATGTATTTATATTCTTATCTGATAACGAGTCTGTATTTGATAATGTCCGATGTTTTGAAAACTCAATCCAAATAGAATAACGGAACATATTATGACTCTTTTCCCTCCCAACACCTTTATGC
>NW_011904519.1:0-1990 GCF_000151845.1 Pteropus vampyrus
TCGCCGTTTGTGCCGGGAGCTCCACAGAGTCACACGGTGCAGTGGGCACTGTCACTCCCAGGGCGTGCTGGCTGCCGTGGCCGGGACGGCCAGGCATAATGAAGCTTCGTCTACTAGACACACGTGTCAACGCCGAGACGGTGGCTTCCCGCGGTGAGAGGGTCCTGTTTCACAAGAATCATCACCGAAGCACGTTCCAGACAGCTGGCGCGCGCGGCTCAGGGCAGGGGACATCTTATCAGAGCCCGGAGGGAGGACCTGAATGGAGCGGAGGGACATCTGGGGGCAAGGAGTCTGGTGTGCACAGCCCGAGGCCGAGGTGGAGAATCCCCAGGTGGCACAGGCACACACCCTTGCTAGGGCCACAGCAGGAAGAGCAGCCCCAGAGCCTCAGGCGGATACGCACGCAGGAGAAAGGCCACAGGGACCTGTAGGGCAATGACGTCCCTTCGAACCGTCCAGCACGCTTCCCCGAAGGCTGGTCCAATGAGGACAATTACTTTTTAAAAAATCTTTTTTAGGTTGTATCATTGAACATAAACACTACTACTTCATTTAGCTGAAAGTTGGAATTGTAAAGATTGGAAATTCTGCCACGCCCATTTAGGCAAAATTGTTGTGATTTGAGTTCGTTTTGTATGTGAAATAGGAAGGCAAAAAAAAAGAAAAAGAAAAAAAAAGAAAACGAACAGCTGGTCGTTCAAAGGCAGGTATCTGCGTCTCAGACGACTGCCACTAATCTGCGTATATTTCTCAAGTTTTTGGTTGTCACGCTCATCACCGGTTCTGCTAAATTAACTCCTTCGTCAATACTGTCTTGTTTCCTTTGTTCCCAGAAGCTTATTTCTGGATAATTTCCTTCTGTGAACTCCTAGAGTCCAAAGTTACCCTTTCCTTGATTACAATTTCCTAAGCAGAGTCTTAAAGATTAAATTAGACCCCTTCTCGCGTGCGCGCACTGCATTCAGCCTGATTCAATAAACAAAATAATTTAGAATTTAGCAGACACTAAAAGACAGGACAGAAGCAAGTCTATAGTTTAAAAAAATACTATTTTTTTCCTTCTAAAACATAAATATCTCCCTAAAGGCATCCGACTTTTTACAAAGTGGATTCATACATATATATATACCGATCTGACCTTCGCAAAACAGAGGTTGGTACATGAGGTGTGCTTGTGTAAGGTCGAGGCTGAGAGACGTCTGGCAATGTTTATAGGAACGAGTTCTTGGAATACAGTAAGTCAGCGAAAAATGGGTAAAAGAAGCCTCAGCAGCGCCGAGAAACACACGTAATTCAAATCTAAGGCTTTGTGGGGAAGGCGAGGGACCCATTCCAAGAATTTCCAAAATTCGAGAATCAGAAGCTAAGAACAGGAGAAGGGGCTCGGGACCAAAGCGCTTCGACATCCAAGCTCGGCGGGAACCGAGTCCTCTGTCCAGTTCGCTGCCGTAGCCCTGACCCCACAATCACGCTACGGTCACAATATTTATATGTATATCAGTCTTCATATCGATAACAAGAGGCAGCAGGGGAGGACACCCTGGCGGACCTGTGAGGAGGCTTCTTCATTAGATCTCATTTCATTAACATACAGCCAGTTTTTAAAACGAGTAGTTTGGGAATGAGTTTGTCCAGTGTGTTATTCTTCTCTCTTCTAAGCGAACGTAGCCATCAAATTCTCCGACAGCATCAAAAACAAAATGTTTGACCATCTGACAGCATCAAAATCCTCGTATCTGGGGAGGGAAAACGTGAAAAAGAGTCTGACAAACAACTCGTACTTTTACTTCGACCAGACGAGATGAGTATTGATTTCCTTCGTGTCTAAAACGAAGGGTTTACGGCTCTTTGGATTTATTCTTTCCAGCTCATTCATTATTGATGGAGAACACTGGGTGTCAACCCTGATTTCATTAGTGCATGGATCTCCTGTCATCTGTGGCGATCCTGAGATTATCAGGGTACAAATAAGTGCGCAGACAGGACC
>NW_011904520.1:0-1276 GCF_000151845.1 Pteropus vampyrus
AACTCAACAAACAAAACTTACCTTTAAACCAAATCTGGAAACCTAGAAGTCCTCCAGTTACCAAAGTCTATTGGTAGTGGGCGCATTTTCACAGCTCACAACTAGGCAGTGCAAAGAATATAACTTTTTCTCAATTTTGTTCTAAAATATATTCTACCTGGCAGCGGAAACATCGTTTTTATTAATTCAAGATAAAGTCATCCAATTAGGGTTTTCCTTCTACCACCTCCTCCCTGGGTTACAACTAGGTCCCATGTAGTGTCCAAGTACTTGGGGTCTGGGGGAGTGGTGGGCTCTCCTCCTCCATCAATTCTGGCATTTGTGTACACAGCCGGGTTCTCTCTGGCCCTGGTCACTGGCGCCTTTCTGCACCAACATGCACTTGAGATGTTCATCCGGTCTTCGGTCCCAGATCCACGCAGGTGACCCTCTGTTTTGATTCGCTGGCTCATTTATCAACTACTTCTGCATTTGCTGGAGAGGATAGGGCAGGGAAACTTCACAGATGCTTCCCTGCGCCACTCTGGGGCCCTAAGAAACCTGCCGGGGACTGTCTTAGCTTAGATACGCCACGTCACCATTTCTTCTCAGGGGAGGCGGCATCATCCTGGCCTAGGAAAATTCTTGTAGGCAGACCTGGAAACTGAGGCATGGGTGTCTTCTGCTATCAATTGTCAATCCTGTCTGAGGGCTCACCTGTCCTTGACCTAAGGCCAGTATGTTAGAGGGAGCGGGGAGGGCTCAGGGCCCCTTCTTAGTGATACTTGCTACCCTCTCATTATCATTTCCCTTCAATTCCTTTCTTGTTAGAGTTTTTTTTAAAATCTGATTTGAGAGGAGAAATTCAAAAATAGAGAAATGACTCTCACATTGCAGCAGTAACAAACAACCCCTTCCTGAGAACCAGGGAACAGAACTCTTCTTTGGCTGTTGTCTGAATTGGGGGTAAAGGGAAGGGAAAGGGATAATAAATGCCAGGAAAGCAGCAGAAGTTAAAAATCTAAAAATGCCACCCCATCACATACCTTTTGAACATCTCTCATATTTAGTTTTTTTTTTTTTAATGGTTAGTTCAGCTGTTTTTGCATCATTTTCAATTTTTGTTTTTTCATCTCTTACCTAGATTGCTACAATTAAAAAATAAAATAAATCATCCTGAATCCTGAATCTGGTCTTGCAGAACTTTCTTTAATCCATTTCTCACCAGCTTTACTGAGATATAATTGACATATGACATTGTGTAAGTTTAAGGTATATAACGTGTTGATCTGAAATA
>NW_011904521.1:0-2079 GCF_000151845.1 Pteropus vampyrus
CAGGGGATCTAATGTGCATCATGGTGACTTAATATTGTATACCTGAAATTTGCTAAGAGAGTAGATCACAGGTACTCTCACCATACACAAAAAGAATGTGAGGTGATGGATGTGTTAATTAGCTTGGTTGTGGTAATCACTTCATAACGTATATCAAATCATCATGTCATATGCCTTAAATATATACAACTTTTGTCAATTACACCTTAATAAAGCTGGGAAATCATCTCCAATTATTGGGCACTGGGTTGTTTACTATAAAAAAAAAAAAAAGTACTGCAGACACCCTTGCAGCTACTCTTTGTGCAAATCTATACTTCCCTTAGAGAAATCTCTGGAAATGGAATGACCTGACCAAAAGCTAAGCACATTTTAAAATTTTATAAAATGTATTCCAAACTGCCTCTCTGTAGGATATAGCAATATACCCAGCAACAGTATATTAAACTTTCCATTTCTAATCACTCTTATCAATATTCCATGTTTTTTTAAGTCTGTCACTTTGATACATGTTGAACAGAATTTTTTAAACTTTGCATTCTTTGATTAACTAAAAAGAAGAACAGTTTGTTATGTTTATTGACTATTTATATTTTTTCTTTGATGACATATTATACATGGTTTAACTAATATTTCTATAGAAATGTGTACTTTTTCTTATTAATTTACTGGAGTTGTTTACTTAGCAAAAACATTAACCCTCTATTTATTACATATTATAAATATTTTCCAAGTTTGCCATTTACCTTTTAAATTTAATAATAATTAAAATACAGAACATTAAGATATTTATGTTATCAAACCTAAGGATCTTTTCTTTCTGGTGTTTTCCTTTTGATTTATATTTCATTCATTCATTTAATAACTATTAAGTTGCCACCATGTGCCTATTTCTATATGAGGAATTTAGAAAGCTCAATCTCCCTCCAAAATTTATATGTTATGTTGTACAATTAGATGGCTTTGGTTCTTAAAATACGTTAAAGCTATTTATATATATTATTTATATATTAAAGTTATTTATTCCGTTTTCTTCACAACTCTAGCCATTAAAGACAAGTATAAATTTAATGAAAGTATTTGATTTCTTTTAATCTACTCTGTTTTCAAGCAATCCAGGCCAAGGCTCATGTTTTGAGCCAAGATGACAGTGGAGGTGACCCAGCCGAAGAGCTCAAGAGCAGATGAGAAGTGACACAGGAGGAAGTCAACTGCAGGAGAGCAAGAGAGAGCATCTGGGGAACTCGGTAAAACTGTAGGTTCCTTTCCATCTCCCACCCCTGCACTGCTGCATACACGCCCCAGACCTCCTCAGTGGGAATCCACAGGAATCTGCATTTTTATTAGTTTCGAGTATACAGTACATTGGTTAGACATCTATATAGTTTATAAAACAATTCCCTCAATTGTTCCTTCTCTCCTCTGGCTCTCCACCTAGCCAATATATTAATGGTAACTGCATTCCCTATGCCATGCTCCCCATCCCCGTGACCATCTATCAACTACTAATTTGCACTTCTTTAACCTTTCACCTCATTCTGCCAGTTCCCTAACTCCCCTCTCTTCTGTCCGTCACCAAATTGTCCTCTATTTGTAAGCCTATTTTTGATTAGTTTGTTCTTTTTGTTCCTTAGATTCCGCATATAAGTGAAATCTTATGGTATTTACTTTTCTCTGAATTATTTCATTTTTAACACCCAATTCCTAGCACACCTAATACAAACTTTAAAATGTAAAACCCACCATAAGGGATATAGATATTAGGATGAGAAGGGGAAGTGTGAAAGGGACAATGTGCAATAACATTAAGGAAATGCCCACTATGTCTGATACCGCACTGGGTCTAAACACTGTCTTAATGACAAAGATGGAAAAAATAGAAGAAAAATAGAAGACATGGGCAATATCGTCCCATGGTGATTAAGCAGGTTTACTGAAAATTTAGGGTAATGTGAAAAATCTTGCTTCTGTTCCAGACAAGAGACTAAACTTAAATTTTTACATATTTCTCTTGCACTTACCTTCACCCAGAAAAAGTATTGGCATTGAGATTTTTTAACTAAAAGCTTTAACATTTTA
>NW_011904522.1:0-2357 GCF_000151845.1 Pteropus vampyrus
TTAAAGGAACTGGGTTATCTTGTAGAGTTTCCAAAGTCTGGATTTTGCTCACTGCATCCCATTGGTGTGATTTAACATATTCCTCTGTCCCTTGTATTCCCACACACTGGTAATTCAAGCTAGAGGCTTGATCCAATCAAGTTCTAATTGTGGGTAGCGGGCAAGGCCACTTCATGTGGTAAACATACACCAGGAGGCACAATATATTTGATTGACTCCTTTTGCCATTTGTTAGTCTTTGGTGGCATATGCCTAGATCTGACAATTCTTTAGAGACTTCAAAGTGGTATTCTATTATTTGTTCTTGATTTGTTAGCTGGGATAATTCTATAAAGAGAAATTTTCCCTTCTGAGGCACCAATCATTTAAGGCAGGCAGGATAGATGCCTGACTCTTTCCCTTTTACCAGTTTTCAAACTAAAGAGGTAGTTCCTTAATATTTTCCAAACATGACCAACAGAGTTTTATTTTTGAAGTATAATTATGAACTCAATCCACTGCAACTTATATCCTTATTGATATAAGCTTGCAGAGAGCTCACTTAAGATGGGCTCTGAGTTCTTTTGACAAGGTCCTGGTCTTCAACAATGCCCTTGCTCTCTGGTATGACAAAGTGTTCCAGGTTCAGCTTGTACTTTTCCTGCTTTAGACCGAAAACTAGTCATTTATTTCTCCAAGGGTTCTTTAGTCCTTTCGGTGGCAAATGGTATTTAGAGATAATATTTTTAAGCATGACTATATATGACAGAAAAAAGTCTATGGTTTCATAGATTTACAAGTTTCATAGATATACAGGTTTTACACAAAAATCTATGTATTTATGGAATAGCGGTGTTCAGGGTCCTTATTAAGTCTAAACAAAGCAACAAAAATCGGCTTTCTACTTATAGTGTTAAAAGAAAATTTTATTTATTTATAACTATCCATTAATCTATCTTTGAAAACACCCTCATCTCTAAATTCTCTTCACGGAAGATCTGAAAAAAATCATTGTACTGGCATCTCATAATGTGACCGTAATTACTGCTTTTCTACATTATCATAGGCTGTTTATTTGTTGGTTAATAACTTCTGTTTTTTTAACATCAATTTTTATTTTATTAATATAAAATGGTAAAAAAAAATAGAACAGAAAAAATTATAATAAATAACAACCTCTTGTCCTTGCCTTTTTTAAAACTTACCCTCTTTTTCTTAGATGTTACCTCCATCAATCTAAATGATATACTGTCATTTTATGACTTAGTAACTTTAGTTAATTATTTATTTTTATTATTTTTTAAAATTTATTTTGTTAGTTTCAGGTATACAGTACATTGGTTAGACATTTATACAGTTTATGAAGTGATTCCCTCGATTACTCTAGCACCCATATTGGCTCTACACACAGCCATTACAATACTATTGACTATATTCCCTATGCTGTACTATTTTGTAACTACTGATTTATGCTTCATCCCTTCACCTTTTCCTCCCAGCCTCCCAACCCTCCTCCCCTCTTGCAGACACCATTACTATCCTCTGTATTGTGCTGTTTTCGTTTAGTTTGTTCCTTTCGTCCCTTAGATTCCACATATAAGTGAAATCATGTGGTATTTATCTTTCTCTGTCTGACTTGTTTAGCTCAGCACTATAACCTCTAGGTCCATCCATAACGTTGAAAATGGTAGGATTTCATTCATTTTTTCTTATGGCCGAGTAACATTGCATTGTATATATGAACCAAAACTTCTTTATCCAATCATCTGTTGATGGACATTTCAGTTGCTAACTTGTTTTCTTTAGTCTAGCATTTATTATACAAAACCACTGACTTTTAATACCCAAATTTTTCAATCAACTATACAAATTATATAAAATCTTAAAAGATAAGTAATTCAATATTTAAAATATTGTGGACTGTTTGATGTAATTTTCATATACAGGCATAACCTATAGCAGCTGATACACTTTTCTAATGGTTTCTTTTTCAGGCAGTGCAGAAAAGCTTTACCAGGCAATGAATCAGTGAAGGATGAGGTATGAGGCCCAGAATTGTGCTAGATGGCACCAAACCAAATTGGGATAAAATTTTTGCTCCAGATGATTTAAAAAGAAAACTAAACATAATGCAGGAGATACAATCAGTTATGTGCTTTAAAAAGATAAACCATCTCTAAGTGAGTAAAAATATTCTGTAGTTACATAACAGAAAGAAGGGAACAAAAAAAGGACAGGTAAAAGAGTTATGACAGCTTTTAAAAATCTAAGAGTACAAGGAAGCAAGTCATTTGCTGCAGGTTCTGTCAATGAATCACTCTCTGGGTCTTTACTAAAAATGTTTGCCTAAGGACAGTAGTCTTTCCACATCTTAACGG
>NW_011904523.1:0-2767 GCF_000151845.1 Pteropus vampyrus
ATGTTTTTATTTTTTGAGCAAGTCACGTAACTTCTCTGAGACCCGGTGTCATCATTTGTAAAATTTGGTGAATGCCCTTTCTTCACAGTTTTATTGCGAAGGTCAAATGAAGACCTCTAAAGTTTGTAAAAACTTCCTAACACAGTATTTGACATGATAGGTGCCAATAAATATTAGCTGAATCTAAAGTTTAAATTATATTTTAAAAGAATTCATATAGAATACTATTTAAGTAATTCAAAAAGGTAAATAAACAGCTGTCCAGTATTTTTTTCCAAAATCAGATTGTGTTTCCTGAAAAGAGGAACTCTTGTTCTAATATTATAATGTATCAAATGATATGTTAATGACGGAGGACTTGCTACATTTTTCAAAGTTACCCAGGCAGGTGGCATGAGTTTGGGAAGACTCTTACCATAAATAAGTTAGTTCTGGAAACTGAGCATCAATGTCTCTCATATTATAAGATGTGCCATATTATAATCTCCGCCAACCTGAAAGTCTCTCTGAATTAAACCAAAGAAGGCATCCTTTTCTTTTTGCTAAACTTTTCTTAGATTTTTAGTTGATTCTTGATACTTTATAAGATTGGATCAAGAAAACTGATGTAAAAAGGAGATAATTTTTAGTTTTATGATGAATATACAAGAAAAAAAAAGATCCCGGTGAAGGAAATCAGTGGAACAATAACTACCAGCTGAAGTTTATCAAAAGAGCAAAATTTCTTGTACTTATTAATATAGAAAAGTTCACAAAAAAGTTTAAACTGTCCCTGGATACAAGATAGCACTCATATCTTACCCTTCTGATAAAGTTTGAAGAGTTTCTGAAAATAAAAATATAAGATGCTTGCTCAGATTTTATTAGCTTTATACATCCAAGTAACCACATTAGTATTATATGGACTGCATGTTTGTGTCCCCCTGTATGTTGAAACCCTAATCCCCAGTGTGATGGTGTTTAGAGCTATGGCCTTTGGTGGGTAATTAGGTCACTAGAGTAAAGCCCCCATGATGGGATTAGTGCCTTATAAGAAGATACACAAAATAACTAGTTCGTTTTCTCTCTTTCTCTTTCTGCCTCCCACTCCCTCTCCCTCTCTCAGTCTACTCCCCCTGCCCCCCATCCCCCACCACCCTTTCTACCATGTGAGGACATAGAAAGAAAGTGGCCATCTACAAACTAGGAAGAAGAATCTGCCAGCCCCTTGATCTTAGACTTCCTAGCCTCCGGACTGTGAGAAATGTTTGTTGTCTAAACCACCCAGCCTTTTGTAATTTGGTATAGCAGCCAGAAACAACTAAGACAAGTATCTCACATTTGAAATTGAATCCTGAAATAATGGTAGAAATTTGTTTCCAGGAAACTGTTCATTAATGGCATTTATCATCGTTAAATCTTAAAAAGCAGGGCCAGGGGTCAGGAAAAAGTCATAGAGATCTGAGGCTGATGGTAGTGTAATATTTACTCTAACTGCCCATGCACAGTCCCTTATGGGGAAATCTGTCAACTCAGTGCCAGAGGTAGGGCCAGCTTCTGGTCATCCATGTTATAGACTATGTGACCCAATCTTGTCACTGCTGATTAGATTACAACAACCACCTAGGACTTGGCACAGCAAAGAGTAGAGTCAACCAGACCCCACTTCTTGCTCTGGAATTTGAATAAATCAATATCTTCAGACTGATCTCACTTAGAAGTGGGAGAAGACTGAAAGATGAGAAAGTAGAGTTTAAGGAGAGACCATATCAACCACGTGCACGTTATTAATTAACTAAGACTGAGCAACCAAATCTCCTGGTTGCTGATCAGAAAGAAGCAGACACAGGGAATATAGCTCAGTACATTCAACTGTGATCTCCTTGAAGACAGGGACTTATCTGTCTTGTTCATTACAGTTTCTCCAGTGTTTAACATAGTTCTTGGTTATTAAAAAATTAATCACTCCATATGTATCACTTGAAAGAATAGTTAAGGAGTTAACAGTGGGTCACTAACACAGCCCTAAGTTAACTTTCTTTCCAGAAACATTGTCCAGGTCCTGGCACCAGAAACCTACATTAGTCCATGAGATTCCTTCTCCTTCAACACAGCCCACGTCTTCTTACTATTCCTAACCTCCAACGTGTCCCTGTATTTGAGCAAGTTTGTTTTGTCATCGATCCTTGTTAACAAAAGTTTTAATACCAACTCTGTAAGAGAGAAACAGAGAGGGAGAAACAAAGAGAGAGAGAAAGAGAGGAGAGGGATAGAGAGACAGATAGAGAGGTGAGAAGTGGGAGTTGAGGGTGGTACAGGGAGACCACCCAGGATTTAAGGAGTTTATTTTCTAGTGAGACACACAAAAGACCCTTTATAACTTCCCTACAGAGAGGTTTAAACTTTCGTTGTGGGGCTGAAAAAACTAAAGAACTACAGGAAATAACCTATTCTAGGAGACTGGAGAGTTTGCTCCAGAGAAGTGTTTAAACTTTGTCATTGGAGTAGACTGGCTAGATAAAGTAAAATAGCCTTGTATCTATCTCTCTGTAAATTGTTTGTACTATGTTCAATAAGAGTAACTTGATGCCCATTCTCCTGTTTAATAGACCAGAGTAAAGAGCCCTGGGACATTATTTAGTGCTAAAATATACTTAAAGAAATAATGAACCTTCTTTCCCAACTCAAAATTCCCTTCTTCTTCATTATTACTCAAATGCATCCACTATTGTGTCTTTAAGAAAATCTTGATTGCTTTCTTTCACCTATGAAGAAACTCAGGAATAAT
>NW_011904524.1:0-2462 GCF_000151845.1 Pteropus vampyrus
AGAATCCTATATCTAGCATAACTGTCCTTCAAAACTGAGGAAGAAATTAAGACATTCCCAGATAAACAAAAGCTGGGGGAGTTCATTACCACTAGGGTGTCCTGTAGAGTGAAATGAAATAACAGTAGGCATAACTCGAAGTCATATGAAAAAATGAAGATTTCAATAAAGGTAAATACAAGGGTAATTATAAAAACTAGCATTATTGTAACAATGTCTGTAACTCTACTTTTTCTTTCCTACATGATTTAAGAGACTAATACATTTTTTAAAATTATTTGTCTAAAAGCCAGTATTATTGTAACTCGATTTGTACCTCTGTTTGTTTTCTACATGTTTTAAGAGACTAATGCATTTAAAATAATTATTAGTTTATGTTTTGGGGCACGTAATGTATAAAGATGTAATTCTGTGAGATCAATAACTGAAAGGGGTGGGGATGGAGCTGTGCAGGAGCAGCGTTTTTGTGCATTATTGAAGTGAAGCTGGTGTAAATTCAAATTAGAATGTTATAACTTTAGAATATTAAATGTAACCCTCATGGAAACCACAAAGAAAATAACTATAACATATACACAAAAGTAAATGAGAATGGAATTTAAATAATTCATTAACCAAAAATTCAGCTAAACACAAAAGGAAATAAGGGACAAAAAAGCTCTAGGCATATAGGAAACAAATAGCAAAATGACAAAAGTCAGTCCTTTCTTACTAGGAATTACTTTAAAAGAGTTAAGCTCGCCAGTCAAAAGACAGAGATTATCAGAATGGACAAAAACACATGGATGAAAACCATATGCTGTCTATAAGAAACTCAGTTGACATCCAAAGATACAAATAGATTGAAAATGAAAGAATGGAAAAAAGATATTCCATGTAAATAGTAACCAAAAGAGAACAGGAGTAATTGTACTAATATCAGACAAAATAGACTTTAAATCTAAAAATAGTTAACAAAGGACATTATATATATTAGTAAAAGGTTCGATACAGCAAGAAGCTATAACATTTATATGCTATTTATATGGTATATAACATTTATAACATTTATAACATTTATAACATTTATTTTTTTTGTTAATGAATTATTTAAATTAGAAACATTTATATGCAAACCATTTTTGATAAGGGTGCCAAAATCATTCAATGGGGAAAGGACGTTCTTTTCAACAAGTAGTGTTAATAAAACTTGGTATCCACATACAAAAAAATACTTTGGATGTTTTATCTAACACTATACATGAAAATTAACTCAAAACGGATCAAGACCTACCCAAGACCAAAAATTATAAAACTCTTAGAAGAAAACAGGGCAAAACTTCATGACATTGAAGGCACAGGCAACAAAAGAAAAAATTGGCAACTTTGACTTCATGAAAATTTCTAAATGTTGTACATTGAGAGACACTACCAACAGAATAAAAAAGCAACCCACTGAATGGGAGAAACTATTTTCAAGTCATATATCTGCTATGGGATTAAGATGCAGAATTATCATTTATTAATTGAGAACATTCTCAATTAATATTCATAATTTTCACAATTATTATGAACTCCTAAAACTAAACAACAACAAAACCCAATTCAAAAACACTTGAATAGACATTTCTCCAAAGAATATATATAAATGGCCAATAAGTACATGAAAAGATACCAATCATTAGGGAAATATAAATCAAAACTACCATGAGATATTACCTCACACCCATTAAGATGGCTATACTATCAGAACAACAAAAAATGACAAGTGTTGACAAGTTTTATAACACTCGCGCACTATTGATGGGAATAGAAAATAGTACAGCCACTGTGGAAAATGGTATGGTGGTTCCTTAAAATATTAAAAATAGAATTACCATATGACCCAGCAAGTCCACTTCTGGGCATATACCCAAAAGAGTTGAAAGTAGGATCTTAAAGAGATATTTGTACACCCATGTCCATAGCAGCATTATTCATAGTAGCTAAAATGTGCAAGTAACCCAAGTGTCCACAAAGCAAAATATGGTATATATGTACATTAAAATATTATTCACCTTTAGAAAGTGAGGGAATTCTAACATATTTTACAACATAGATGAACCTTGAGGACATTATGTTAAGTACAATAAGCCAATAACAAAAAGACAAATACTGCAATGATTCCGTTTATGTGAAATAAAGTAGTCAAAATCATAAAGGTAGAAAATAGAATGATGGCTGCCAGGGCCTGGGAGGAGAGAGGGATGGGGAGTTATTGTTTAATGGATAGAGTTTCTGTTTCACAAGATAAAAGAATTATGTAAATGGTGGTACTGACATTGTACAGCATTATGAATGTATTTAATACCATTGAACTGCACATTTAAAAATGATTATGATGGTACATTTTATGTTACATGTATTTTATGTCAATTTTAAAAAATGGGGGGAAAAAAAGAAAGAGGTACCAAGGCAATTAGCTCATCCATTACTCATTCATT
>NW_011904525.1:0-2009 GCF_000151845.1 Pteropus vampyrus
ATTTTACAGTTAAGGACTCTCTAGAAGCAGCTTTTAGATGAGCAGCCCCAAGCTCAAAAATGGTCGAGCGAAGGAGATGTCCCGGGGTGGATTTTGAGTAAGATATCTACGCATTCTCTGGTCACAAATCACTCAGTCTCCCACTCTCAGAGTTCTCACATCACCTTTCGTGTAGTTTGAAGAATCCATAACTTATTAGACTATCAGCTGGGTTCACTGAGGCTCCTTTTTCAAATACAAAACCCTAGGAAACACGTGAAGGCTTTTCTTCATCAACGCTTGAGGACAGATTTGTTTAATCGGTGTGCTTCCTTTCCAACACCTGGCTCTGAGTAATCGGCTCAAACAATAGAGTTGAACGCAGAAGGATGGTGCTGGGAAGAGAGGAAGAGAAGCTAAGAACTCAGAAAGAGAATGGAAGTTCCTCAAGGAAAGGGCTCAGCCTCAGAAGGTAAGCATTTCTCTGCGGGTCGGAAGCAATCCCTCCCGCCTCCGCGAGAACGTCGAACATCCCGCGGGGTCTTTCCGTGGAGCACGGAGGCCTCAGCTCCGCAGGCCCCTCTCATCGCCCTACATTGCTTCCTCCCTCTTCATAGTCCCACTTCTCAAGGGTGACTTGACTATACGTTCTCACTCCTTACCTTCGCCACACGTTCATTCAACAAGGCACAGACATTTACTCCTCATCTCAACTACTTCATTGAGCTCATGCCTTCTCATTCCGACGTCTCTCCTGGATCATCCAGCATCGTCGGACACTGCTGGCCATTCTCGTCACTCCCTGTTCTTCACGATCGTGTCTCTCCTGCTCTCCGCTCTCTGTCTGTTCTCTCTCGGTCTCTTTCGCAGATCCCGCTCATCTTTCACCACTTGTAGGCCACCTTCTGGTTATTCATTCTCTAGCCAACTTTTAGAAATTGGCCACTGTGCTCGTTAGAAGAAGAATGGGCCACCACCCACATCTAGTCATCAGAATGCATTGTCCATCGGAAATATATCCTGAAGCCTTCCCAATCTCTGATCTCTACCGTGACCACCCCAGACGAAGCTGCCATCATCTCTTGCCTATTCTGTTGTGATAACCAGTAACGGTCTTTCTGTTTCTCCCTCATCCTTGCAAATCCTCCTCCACACAGAAGCCGGAGTAATATCTCCAAAAACAAAAAATCAGATTATTCACTTCCTGAGCTTCATACACGTCTGAATTTTATCTTATCTGAAATTATCTTATTTAATGGTTTGCTTATACTCTGCCTCTCTTCAACTCATACTATCGTGTAAATTCATGAGGTGAGAGAATTTTATCATTTTCATATTCTTATCTCAAGTGTCTAACTTATGTCTGGCACAAAGTTGCCCCTAGATAAATCGGATTGAATAGAATGTATGAAAGGTGAGATGAGTACCTAGGAGTGGAGACCATGGAGGGAACAGATTTGCCAGACTTGTCTTTTATGGTGGCCAGGTGTGCACACCTGGAGAAGCAGCCAGCAGAGTGTAGGCACCATGTTAAAGACACAGATACATAAATAGTCTTCTTTGTAAACCTCGACTTTGAGTTCTTGGTTTAGAGAACAAGAAGACTAAGTTGGCATACTTGCTGCTCTATATAATGGAAATGTGATGTAATCAAGCCCAACACTAACAACCCTGCACCTCAGTGTTCTCATTTATAAAATTGGGATCATATGATGCGCTTAAGAGAAGGAGGAGATTACACTAAGGTCACACCGCAAATGGTGACAGAGGTAGAATTCAAAGTCTGATCTGTTGTATATTCTCCGCACGTGTGTGTGTGTGTGTGTGTGTGTGTGTGTGTGTGTGTGATCCACGTCTCTGTGTGTAGTTGTGTGACACCACCTTCGATCAACTCTCCTGTGTGAACAACGGCTTCACACAGCAGGATGAAGCGTGTCAGCTGTGTCCCCTGAACCTCGGTTCCGGCCTGCATACCTGAAGCAAGCGAAGATGAGACTTCTTAGCACTGCGAACTCTTCTGACTCTCGAGA
>NW_011904526.1:0-1679 GCF_000151845.1 Pteropus vampyrus
AAGATCAGTTTAAAATCCCTTTATACTTTAAATAAAGTTGTATATTTTAAAGATACAGGCAAAGAATAGAATTTCTGGAAACCTCTGCACCTTGGCAATTATGTGAGTTAACCTTCAGCTAGAAAAATCAATTGTCTCCTATAGTTATATTTATATGTAGGCATATTATACACAATAAGTTACATTTGAAGTGGGAAAAAAAAAAAAAAAACACCTCGATGACAAAGTCTAATGAGATAGCCATGGAGGGAAAATACATAAATCAGAGATGTTCTACTTTTAATAAAATACTCTGCTGTATACCAAATTTATTAATTTTTTCCCCAGTTCACTTAGATCAGTGTTTCTAAAACTTCTGCAACTGAGGCCAACATAGTGTTCTTCAATATGGAATTGGAACTCAATCCCATTGTAGGTACATCTTGGTCAGAGAAGAATAGTTTTCAAGTAAAATAGATAAAATAATTTCTGTTGATATCATCATAATAATAAAACTAATAATTTCATATCTTTGGGAGGGACTGTATGGTTTACCTAGTGAACAATAAGGGATTATTTTTTTTTTTTTTTGAGTCTTAGTGATTGGCACAGTGAACTTTAGTTCACATTCTTTATCCAATTAGTTTCTTGTCCTACTCTATTCATGATTATTTTAAAACTCCAGACTCATAGCTACAGGTTGGAGAATGGCAGCAAGTGCTTGGTGGCTTCACCACATGCATCTGAATATTTGGCATGGACTCAGAAAATAAGAAATATTTATACCTGAAAATCTTTAACAATCTTATATAGTAAGCTAACAATATGTCAGATTCAAAATTTTAAATGCTGAGTATTTCAATTTGCAAGCCAGAGCCTAATGAAGATTTAATCAATATTTATTTATATTTGAATAGTGAAAAGAGTCTCCTCATTCCTGTGGCATATTTAGATTTTTTAATATACCCAATAACATATCACCAATGTATTCTCTAAAAAAAAAGAGTCAATTCTAATTATTCATATTAGATTTAATATACCAAATAATATATCACCAATGTATTATCTAAAAAAAGAAAGAGTCATTTTGAATTATTCATGTTAGAGTTTGTGCTTTAAAACAACTAAATATTTTATCCTTATTATTAATAAAGAATGACTTTACCTAGGAAATTATAGGTTATTACTATACAAGATATTAAATGTATCCCTGACCACACAATGTGGCAAGCTACATAAAATAACTGAAATTGATTTTTTGTTGTATTATCAAGCACTATGAATAAATATTTTATGTCTTCCCTTAGTACCAAAGTGCACATGAGTACTTTTCCCTTGGTCATCTGGGTACTGACTTGGTGCTGTTGATATAACTCTACTATTAAATAAATAATGTTTTCCAGTAGCTCTTCTTTTTTTTTCTCTCCTAGCAAACTATGCCATATTAGTAAGCTGAACAATACTTTAATTTGGGGGCTCTTGCCTGCCATTAGTGACAAATATTTATCAGTTTGGTAGTGGAAAGCATTTCATGATTATTCAGTAAAACACACACACACAAAACAATAAAAATCAATCATTTTAATAATGTGACCCTTGTGCTCTGTTCGAAAATGATGTGAAACCCTTATGATGATTGACAATATACTATAATATGCAGATAAATAGGAAAGAGACTGTGGATAGCAGGTTTAATGCAT
>NW_011904527.1:0-1831 GCF_000151845.1 Pteropus vampyrus
GCGCGGGCAGCCTTGATCGCCATCTCTGTGAAGTAGGAAAGTAGCACCCACTCCAAGGACTCGCTTTGATCGTTGTAACGGATGGACGGATGGACGGATGGACGGATGGACAGAGGTAAGCGTTCTGGTGCCCAGCAGGTGGTAAACGCCCAATAAACGGTACACTCACAGCCTTCTCACCCTGATACAGAAGCTCCATGCTGCCCTGACCGTGACCATCTTGCTAATAACTGTTTTTTTGTTTTGTTTTGTTTTAATTCCTTGAACAACGGAGAGAAAACAGGAAGGGGACAGGATCCGAGCTAAGTTGGGGCCTTTTCCGAGTAAGCGAAAGTGCCGTCTGAAAGCGTCCCTTCAAGTGTCTGGCACGAGTTCCTTCTCGACTACAAAAGACGCGCGGACCGGCCGCTGGTGGCCGTGACACGCGTCTGCGGCCGCGCGCCTCACGCTCATGACACTTGAGCTGCGCTGGGGTGTCCAGCCGAAGCGTGAGACGGTGGTTCCCCCCCATACACCCCCGCAGACTGCCCGCCCTCCGCCAGGCGGTCCCTGTCCCCTCCGTCCGTCGTCCCCAGCTGTGGCGCAACCACAGCCATCTTCAGAAGAATGCGGGCCTTCTGCCCTAAGCCCTGTGCAGATGGTTCAGCTTTTGGAGATAGGCATGTCAGCCCTTTCTTGCGAGCCTTTCTGGATGTAGATAGCATCTAACCCTTGCCTTTAAGGCCCACAAACTCCCTGAGGCATCTTTCTCAAACGTTGGACAGGCTCAGGGAACATTTCTGAGTGAAGCACTCTTTGGCGCGGGCTCCCGATTCTTCGTTCTTCCCTCCTTCCCTTTTCGGCAGTCTGTCTTTCCTTCCTCCCCTTGCTCTAGCAGATCCTCTTCTAATCGCATTTATACTATTTCGCTCCGTCAAAAAATCCCTTTGAAAAAGAGAGGAAGTTCGGTTTTAGCCACCGAAGAATCTATAGCCGCACGAACATGTTCCTCGCATCCTCCGATCGCCATCCGTCAACACATAGCCAGCCTTCGAAGACAACCTGTCACCCTGTACTAGGGCAGGATATAATTCCTACCTGCAAAAGCGTATGTTTTTTTTTTTTTTTTTTTTTTTAGGTAAGGTAAGAAAACACGAGAGAAGAAAAGATTCAAGAGACGAACGTTACACCTCTTCTGAAAAGGTGGGCAGGAAACCATAGAGATGGCCTCACAAAAACGCATCCTCCTGCTCGGAATGAGATTATTAATTTCCTCAGTTGCTATTTTTCCTTGAACTGTTGAAATAAGTGCCCTCCGATGCCCGGGCTTGAGAAAAGCTTGTTCCCCAAAGCCACTTGGCAGCTGTAAATCCCAGGAATGAGGCGCAGTAAGCACTGCGTTTGTGGAGCGAGAACTCTTGTCGAGAGCAGTGGGTGGGAGCGGGCCCTGCCTGGGGCCTTGCAGGTCGGCCTGCTCTCCCGTCCCGGCTTCTTGGGAGGTGGCGGGGGGGGGGGTTCCCCATGCCGTACCCACCCCTTCAACCTGGAGGCCTTTCGTGCGTGTCCAAACTGACTTTATCCACATCTAAAACTTAGATTGAAGTCATTTCTGTGTCATGCATTTCTGTGTCAAAGTAAATTTCTGCACAAGAAGGATGATGACATTTTGGGGACGTTTATGAACTTTTGGGATATCTGGTAACACGTAGGAAAAAAAATGCGCGTTAACCTCGAAAAGCATCTTTGTTGTTGCCACACGGACGCAACCTGGTGTTATTGTTCTGACTTTAAAGATCTTTAGTGTGCATGAATTAAAATATAAATACGTTTACACGCTTGTGGATACCTCGCA
>NW_011904528.1:0-4479 GCF_000151845.1 Pteropus vampyrus
GAAGGAAATAGATCAGTGGCCGTGAGCAGCACCCTGGCCTCCTGGGCTCCAGGTAGGGAAAATGTGAAGGGTGTTTCTGATGACCGGCCAGTTCAGGGGAACTGTTTATACCAGTCCCTAATCACTGGCCCCTGCTCGTCCTCTGTGACACACACGGATTGCACTCATTTTAGGAATTCACCCGGGGAAGGCGGCCTCTGGGATGCTCAACTCAAATTCCGAGACATGGAAGCAGTGTCTGGAAGCCAAAATTCCAATCCCACCTGTCACGAAACGGGGCTTCTGACTCCCCCGTTCCAAAAGTGAATCCACTGCAGAGGTAGATCGAAAACAGGAGAAAAGAACCTGAAGACGACGTCCCTGGCCACGAGGAGGAAACTTTTCTTTACTGCTAAACGGATGAAAGACAATAGAAGCTTTAACCTCAGCTCAGCTGGGCGAGATCGCTTTCCTTTGCTCTCCCTCTGCCAATCGACAGAAGCTCCCTGTACGGAAGAGCAGAGAACGGAACGAAGGCCAAGAAACCAGGTGGCGAGGGGAGGATTTCAGGTGAAGGGGTCTCAGCAGCCAGGAGAAGAATGCCAAAGGAATCACGTGCAGGAGACAGCGGGCTGGGCGTCTCGCACGCACGTTCCGCGTCGGCAGGCTCGCGCTGGGCGGGCTCAGGCTCCCTTCTCCACCTCCTTGTTCTCCGCCTCCCACCCTTTACCTCGCACGGGTTCCTTTAACTCGGGTTTGCACTGAACGGCAGGGGAAAGGCCCACCGACGCGGCGGCGGCTCACCCAAACCCCTGCCGACAGGACGCCGGAAGCGGGGCCGGCCTCCGCCCAGGCACAGGCGTGCCAAGGAACAACGTCTCCCCGTTTCCCCTGGGCCCTGGAATCTCTAGGGTAATTGACACAGCACCTGCTCTTTTACCGTCTGTAGTGTGATTTTAATCAGACATGTTTTTGAAGGCGTTTCAAGAGCCGTTAAACTTATTTTCTTTTTAAATGTAGGGAAAAAAATCTACCATTGCTTTAACTTTCTGTGTCAGGCTTTATTCTTAAGGGTTAGAAATGTTTTGTAGATGGCAGAGACTCCGTCAGCCAAATGTTAATCGTGTTATAAGTGATGTCAATCCCATGGTTTTAACAAAGAAAAACCGTCTGGGGGTTGATAAATATGCTTGGCAATAATTAAAAATAGTACTGGCTTTATGGAGCAATTTATTTGACATATTAGGTGAAGGAAAACCTCTAATATTACAAACTTAAGCATCGCTTAAGGGAGAGCCGGAAGATTCACTGGTTTACGGTGTTTTGTCTCTTCCGGTGCTCAGGTCACTTACAAGTTTGGCACAAGGTAATACATTAAACCGTTTACGTCCCTAGGGTACTAAATGCTTCCTTTCCGTTTTGAATATTTGATGGTGGCTTTTCAAAAACCTACTACATATGTGTTTCCCTCCCTACCCCCCAAATTGCTTACCAATTTCATTATCATTCAACTAAGTAGAGTGGCTTAGAATTGCCTAAGCTTCCTGAGGAATTAAAGATAACCATCACCAATAAATATTTATTGAGCACCCTCTTCGTGGTTAAGAGACTGTGCCAGGCACTGTACAAAATTGGATTATGACTACACAGCGACTGCCCATAGGGGCTTGCAATCTAATTACAGACAACCAGACGAGATAAACACAGATGACAAGCTCTGGCCAGGCCACCACATATTGTCTGTCTGAGAGAGAGATAAAAAAGAGAGTGCATTTTATTGGGTTAAAAAAATTATTCCCCACCTATCTAGCTTTTGTGTGTATTTTCCTGGGTTCAGGAAAAAGTAACTTTGATTTGGGTGAATGTTGACATCAACGAGGTCGTAGCCAGGAATGATAACATCGGAGGCACACTTCATAATTTTTCTTGTCCTCTCCCTCCTTTTCTTCTTATACATCTCTGGGGGCTCAGGCATCAGGGCCACTGAAGGCAGGAACAATCTGTCTCCAAGGAGAAGCCTCTTTAAAAGCGGCAAAGGTCAAGGCCTTTCATACGTTCTGAGTCACCAAGGGGGTAGAAGAGTCATAATGATGAAGGGGAGTCATCAAATATCCCTGATGTCTTACATCAATACTTCTCAAAGAACTGGTTCCTGGACCAGCATCGTCACCTTCCTAGACTGACGGGATCAAAACTTCCAATAGAACCCAACAGCCTGGGCTGTAACCAGCCCTGCAGGTGACTGAGGCACACGTCCTTAGAGAACTTCTGCTGTCTCTGCTCAAACAGTCAAAGGTTTTAGGACAACTCTGTTGCCATCTGAGTTTGTTGCTGACCAGTATAAAAACCCCAAAGCAGAGACATCCCTAGAATGATGTTTGACTGGAGTTGAAAAGATGTCTCTATAATTTCAAGTTACACGGACGTAAGACTTTGACAAGCAAGGACTGGAAGAATAAGAGAGGCCAACTGGGCATTCTGCAGGCACTTGCTGCTTGGCTGGGCCCTAGTTTGTCTTTGAAGCGTCTGAGGGGCAGAAGCCTCGATTAGTGGCTATGGTGTCTTTTTGGGTTCCATCGGGGACTTCGTAAAGTACAGTAGCCACTGCAAGTGGATTATCCACAGTGACTGACTGATGGTATTGATCCATTGCTGATGACATTATGAGTAAAAATGATCTCGAAGAGAGGAGAAGATTGCCTCCCAGTACATATGGCCAGGAATTGCAACGTTGGAGGTCTTGGCCTCGGAAAGAGAAAAAATGGCCAAGGAAGCACGGAAGATCAACCAGGAGAAATAGGAAGCACTTACTATTCCTCCAAAGAAATGGAAATGCAATGACGTGACCGACTACGTGTGGTCCTTATACGATGTACAGGGTTATGACTTGGTTATCCAAGGAAAGACTAGAAGGAAAAGGGAAGGAAGAAAAGTTCGGGGATCAATGAGCTATTCGGGGGGCAGGTCAAGAGAGAGATGACAACTTTACATACGTTATCTGATTATATCCATGACCTCAGTTAGTCTTCCCGCACTGAGAAGTTAAGGGACCGGCTCAAGGTTCCCACGGTTTGTAATGTGGGAGCCAGGACTTGAGCCCGAGTTTGTCTGACCGCACGCCCCACGGAGCGCTGCGAAACGTAACATTCCCTCCACGTGCGAGGCGCCCAGCGAAGAACCGTACACGCGGACGTCACCGAGCCTCAGGACGGCCTGATTTCTGGCAGTGACGATCAGCGCCAGTGCAGGAAACAGGCCGAGGGAGAAGAAGTCGTTTCACTGGCAGCGGGGGTGTGTCTGAGGCAGAGCCCTGCGGGCTGCACCTTGCTCTGTGACCCGCTGGAGGAGTCACACCGCCAGGACACGGAAAAGCAACGATGGGTTTCAGCGAAGGCAAAACCACACGGACGTGAGCGAGACCGTTTGCGGTGGAAGGCGAAGGCTGTGCTCACGTTTCTTGTGGGGACAGACCTTATGGCGTCCTGATGAGTCCTCTGCAGGGTGTTCTGCTGCCTCCGGAACCGCTGAAGGGGCTTCTTCCGATGACGGACAGGCGGGTGGGGGAACCAGCACTGTCGTGAGGGCACTGAGGATGGAGAAGCCTTATGATTTAGGGTCCCAAAGGGTCCCTAGAAGGGACTCGCTTCTGACTAGGAGCGCCCTCCGAGACCTCTGCAAGGACTCAAAGTCGCTGAGCCTGCCGGGAGCTCCGATGTTTCCGCTTCTCAAATTATTTTCCAGGGCAATTCCTTAGGAGGAGGTAAGTACTTCTGTCAATACGGGACTTGTGAGCAAATAGGGCCTTCTATTAAGACTGAAGTGAAATAAAAAAGAATAGGTGTAGCTAATTCTGATTAAATTAACAGGGCAGGCTGTTACGCGTTGGTGTTCTGGGATACTCAATGAGAACATTCAATTTTCAAATGAACATAAAAGCTTCTCCCTCCTAATGTTTTATATAATGCAGTTTAAGGAAAAAAAAAAACTAGTTCATTTAGCCATAATGTGCCCATATATATACTTTAACGTAATTCTGTATATATGCCACATAGCTATCCATTTATAGAATTAACTATGCAGTTTTACAGATTTAAGTATACGCAAATATAATATTCATTGACTAATATTAAACATACATCTATGTATAGCATTAATATTAAAATGGGAAGAAAAACATTGAATATTTTCAGTTTATGCTTTGTTTTCCATTGAGAAGGCACATTTTAAAGATTTGTTTGCTTTAAAATACCTCAGTAAAGTTATCTATTAACACAGTGCATCGTATCCCTGACAAAGAATGATGCCATTTAAAGAAATACGGGGTCATTATGTCCTAACAACAAGAATAATTAGGAATGTCTGTCTCCAAATTTCACAAGAATAGAGAAAAAGTTGTTCAGCGGACCCAAAGTGTGCTCTCTCCCCCACGGAGTAATTCAAGCCCAGGCTGACCCGGGACAGGGACAGGTGTAATTGGCCTCATGTCTGCTCCGTCCAGCC